>NC_068363.1:32380729-32436050 GCF_020536995.1 Dreissena polymorpha
AATTAGCGGTGGTTCAGGATAAAGAAAAAGGAGGTAATATTTAAAGGACATTCTTATCATTTAATTTTCTAGGAAGATCAATCAAATCAATACCTTCTTCATTTTGTAAAAATTAATTTTGATTATATTCATCTTTTATTTTAAAGACGATCAAGATTCTTCTTCTTATAAAGCACAGGGCTCCTCTGGAGATTGCTTAATTACTTAAGTAAATAGTCTGTAAAAGCCTGAAGAATGGTTTGTAAATAAACGCGATTAAACGGTCTGATAATTGTTTAAACTTCCTGTTTGAAATGTGTTTTCAAAACGTGATCGGAAAGGCAGATACACCCAAGCATAAAAGTCACAACATCGTGCTTAAAAGTAAATGGATGTGTTTTATACTGTTCACATAAATATAAATATATAGCTCAACAATATAAGAACAAAATGAAACACATTGCAAGTTTCGTTATATTACTGTTTGTTCACAACCTGAATGGATGTTTTGCAAATAGAGTGAATAATTCAGAATGTGAAAATAATCATTGTATTGACATCCGATATGTAACTCCAACAAAGGAAAGTATTGATATACACAGACGACAGACGACATTTACTACCGCTATGGATGTTACGCTACAGAGAACAATGACCACATTATTTCTCACAGTACCTGTATTAAATTGCCTATGTGAATAAACGCGATTGAACGGGTCGATGATTTTTTAAACTTCCTGTTTGAAATTTGTTTTCTAAACGTGAACAGAAATGCAGATATATCCAAGCATAAACGTCATAACATTGTGTTTAAAATTCACTGGATGTGTTTTATAATGTAAAAATAAAAATAAATATATAGCTTATAAATATTAAAAAATGAAACAAATTGCAAGTTTTGTTATATTACTGTTTGTTCACAACCTGAATGGATGTTTTGCAAATGCATTGAATAATTCAGAATGTGAAAATAATCAATGTATTGACATCATATATTTAACTCCAACAAAGGAAAGTGTTGATATACACATAATCTGCAGTCTACATTTCACGAAGGATTTATTTTGCGATAATGTGTGGTCAAATGTTACCATACTACGTCTAGTAGGTAACTGGGGCCCCGAAAATGGCGTCGACTTAGACTCCAACACGTTTGAAAGGTTTGGTCATTTAGAAGAGCTGCGCTTTGTGGGCGTTCAGATCGTGACGTTGTATCCCGGCTCCTTTCGTGGATTGGATAACCTCCGAGTCCTTGATCTGAGCAACTGCGTCAGTTTGGGATATAACAATTTTTTGTCTGCGTTTGAATCGAACACAACATTACCAAGCCTCCAAGAGCTGATTCTGCATATGGCGGGGAACAGAGTGGATAATTTTGAGTTTCAAGAAACATTTGTAAAGCTGTTCTATTCTAGACCGTTGCGTGTAGTAGATTTATCGGACATGATTATAAAAGGATATGATTTGGGTCCAATAAGTTGCTATACAAGATATTTGGAATTTCTGAATATATCTGGAATATCCGTGTTGAATCTTGCAAATAGTAGCGATATTATGGTCTGCAGAGTACCGTCTTTAAAAATATTGGACGCAAGCCGAAGGGATGCTGATAAAAACCGCATTCAACATTTTTGGTGCGTTAACGAAAAGATGAGTATACCAACCAACTTCTTGTTTTTTGATTACGTAAACGTCAGTCTGGATGCTATATACTTTGACAACATGTGTGGAAACATACGAACCAGAAAGTTAGTAGCATCTTCCCCTCTTGAAGTGAGATGTCCATCTGGATCAACTTTTTATATAAAGAATCTATACTTACGACGTAACTACATTTCGGTTCTCGATGTAGAAGTGGACATGCAGTGCCCTGTAATAATAAACTTACTTGATGCATCGGATAACGGATTTCAATATATAAGTCCAAAAGCTTTATGGAAGATAACCTCTCTGACACAATTGCTATTGATTGATAACAGTCTTGGCAAAATGGTCTCTTTTCACCCCGAACAATTTCAAAAACTGTTTTCTCCATTTGAAAAACTAGAAACATTGGATCTTTCACGAAATAAGTTCGCTACATTACCTGACGGGACATTCACAAACAATCGTCAATTAAAACGCCTTTATTTGTCTGGCAATGTTTTTGAGCAGGTTCCTTTTACGTTGAGTGAATTGACCAACCTGGAATATTTAGATTTCAGTGACAATTTACTCCTCGAATTAGATGTATCTGGTCTTTCTAAACTCGATTCTATGTCAATTGATACTCATATGGACTTAACTGGACGTACAATCCAGTGTTCAAAATGCATAGATTATGGTAGTGTTAAATGGCTGCTTGAGAACAAAGCAAGTATCATTGCAAATTCTAGTTTAACGTGTGTTAATTCAAAGGCAGACGTTGAGTTGATTTCTAAAACAGTGGAGGAAAATTTAAACTATATTTGTAACAGAAGCATTTACATTCGAAACAACATTATATTCTCACTTGTAGCAATTGTGTGTTTTGGGACCATTGTCATTGTGGTCATAATCCGCATTAGACGCCAACGGAATTTCAAAAGGCAGATTAGGAGACGTCAGCAAACACAAAGACGATTGGAAAACGGCGAACTTCAATTTGCAGCGTTCATTTTGTACTCTAGCAAAGACGAGGAATTTATGAGAACGTTCGTGTATGCAAAACTGGAAGAATACCTTCATCTGAAAGTTGACAGCGACAGAGAGTTAGTTGGGTTTGGTGATAGGCATTTCAAGATTGGACACTGTATCATGAATGAAGTCATACGATGCACGAAATCTTCAGCGGCAATAATTGTGTTTCTTTCAGAAAATTTTTGTAGAAGCGAATTCTGTCTGCAGGAGTTTGATGTTGCATTTCGCGTGGGGAAGCCAATTATACTAATGCTGAAAGGTGAAGTCGATATGGCGATGGCACCAGTCGCAATCAGAGACCTGTTTAATACGTACGTGAGAGTTTTGTGGCGGTTAGATGACCACGGCGAATATGAGCTGATGACGAGCTGGGACAATGTGTGCAACTCCATCCTGGAACTCGGTTGCGTCCTTGGTGATAAGAATGTTGAGTGAAACTTACGACAAACACTGTGTGTGTGTGTGTGTGTGTGTGTGTGTGTGTGTGTGTGTGTGTGTGTGTGTGTGTGTGTGTGTGTGTGTGTATGTGTGTGTGTGTGTGTGTGTGTGTGTGTGTGTGTGTGTGTGTGCGTGCGTGCGTGCGTGCGTGCGTGCGTGCGTGCGTGCGTGCGTGCGTGCGTGTGTGTGTGTGTGTGTGTGTGTGTGTGTGTGTGTGTGTGTGT
The DNA here is from genome assembly GCF_020536995.1 of Dreissena polymorpha. Taxonomy (NCBI): domain Eukaryota; kingdom Metazoa; phylum Mollusca; class Bivalvia; order Myida; family Dreissenidae; genus Dreissena; species Dreissena polymorpha. The sequence continues at coordinate 32,384,029 of NC_068363.1, forward strand.
GTGTGTGTGTGTGTGTGTGTGTGTGTGTGTGTGTGTGTGTGTGTGTGTGTGTGTGTGTGTGTGTGTGTGTGCGTGCGTGAGCGCGCGCGCGCGCGTGTGTGTGTGTTGTCTGAGAGTGAATATTTACACGAATTTAATTATTTGATTTTCATGTCAGCATATTCAAGTTAGTATTTTTTATAATGCACTATTATGTTCACGCTTGTTTTTATATTTGTGTTCTGAAATATGCACATTATTTATACCTTTTTTAACAATTGTATCAGTAAGAATTTATACTAATATCACATAACTGTAACGATGATTTTAACAAGCGTTACTGTTTTGCGCGTATTTACCGGACGAAATATCCCTTTAGTTTGAGACGGATTTTACAAATATGCACAATCAATTGTGAAACTTTGCACTAAATATCATTTGTTCTTTGCCTGTTTGTATGTGTTAACAAAGCGAATGTCACTTGAGAGCATGTGCATGAAAATACAAAAGTACATAAAACACGACCCTTTTTACGATGACTGAAGTATTTTCCGTACGTTTGTTTTCTTTATAACGACGGAATAAACTTAATAAATGTTTCATACAATTCATTTTATTTGAACAAAAAACTAAAAAATTATTAGCCAACACTTTGTATTCAATAGTTTTTATATTGGGTATAAAATGCTGGTCAAAATACAGGTTAAATATATAACCGTATAGCGTGAGAAAATGAACTGAAAAATAAATAGCTCGTATTTAAGATAAAGTAATAACGAAACTCCAGAAACATTTTTCGGGAGAGTAATTCTTCGTACCGCCACCGTATTAAGAAAGCTATATTCTGTTGAAGCGTCCGTCTGTCAAACTGTTCCACCCTTGGTGAATATGGTCAATAGCAAACATAACAATGTAAAAATAACAAACCGCGACAATCAGATAGATTTTTTGAGACCCTGTTTATTATTTAAATTTACCTTTGCAAAATACTGAGGGAGTTTACCCAGTGTGTTATCTAAGCGTTTGATTTGTCGTCTCGATCCACGGTTAATTTGGAATAAGGAAGTATGTGTACGGCGACTGCATAATATTCATGGTTTAACAGAACATGCACAGACAATAGATTCGTATTATTTAACAATGATTTAGAAGCACTATAAAAAATAAACTTAATTTAACTATCGACTTCTTATTAGTATTATTATAAGTTTTCTTTTTCTTCTGCTTTGTATTATTATTACTATCATTCTTCTTATTATTATTAATATAATTATTGATATTATTGCTGTTGTTGGTGTTGTTGCTGGTTCGAAATAGTGTAAGCAGTATTAATATCTTTTCGTTCAAAACAGTTAGCCCTCAAATGATATGAGAAATGCCATAATGTCGATTATATATTTCTGATGGTTATTGGAAAGCACTATTTATTTAGTGCTCTGTTAATTAATATATCAAACAGTGACTGAAACATTCGTTGATTGCTACAGAAAAAAGTATTTCTTTGAAAAATGTATAAATCGTTCCGTTATGGTCAATATGGTTAATAGCCGTGTCCACCGTCTACAACAGCATCTTTACTTGTTTGGGTGTGAAATAAACTTCCTTATTTATTCAATCTTCAGACTCGCACATATTGTTTATGACTAAACCAACCTGAGTGAAATTGATACTTAATACATGCGACATATACAAACTTACATCCATCTGTTCAGTTTTGTGAAAAACAAATCGTCGCTTATTTGCAAACTTCCAGTTTAAAATGCAAAGGATTTGTTGTACGAGGAAGAAGGACGTAAATGTATATATAGTTTAGCATATAAGTACAAAGAAATTAAAAAAGTTGTTAGTTTTGTTATCATATTACACAAACTTAATGAATGTTTCAAAATTAGTTTGAATTAATCAGAATGTGAAAATAATGATTGCATTGAGATCCAATATTTAACTCGAACAATTGAAAGAGTCGATATACAGGCACACATAATATACAGCCTGCATTTCACGAATGATTTATTTTGCCATAATGACTGGTAGGTAACAGGAACCACTTAAAGGATGTCGACTTAAACTCCGAGATGTTGGCGATATAATTATTATTTTTCAAACTTCCTGTTTGGTATGTGCAAAGTATAAATATATTAAGATAAAGGGCTAAAATAATATAAAAATGGATGTACATATGACTGTAATTTTATTGTGATAAATTACATAATTAGACGATTTAATTCAATAAACAAAGAGAACTTTTTTTGAATTTTTATTTAGGCGGTAAGAAACAATGATTAATTGCTATCAAAGTTAACTCTGTTGACGGCCATAAGCAAAACTTAATTGGTTCAATCATTAAGCGACGAAACTTAGGTATTTTTATTTCGACGCCCCTCAATTTTCATGTAATGATATTTCTATTTCTTTAATACAGTCCTCAACATTTAGCGGTGGTGGTGGTACACATTTTGGGCCTTTTGAAGTTGTGTTTGTGTGTCAGAAAATAAAGCTATACTGTTATTACATGAGCAGCAGGGCTGTACAGATATTTTTGGTTGGCACAATTTCATGTCGAAGGACACTTTTGAAATACATTGTCACATGTAGGTACAGAATTATAATTTACTACATGTATATTTACAAAAAAATAGCGGTGGTTCAGGATAAAGAAACAGGAGGTAATATGTTAAGGACATTCTTATCATTTTATATTCTAGGAAGATCAATCAAATCAATACCTTCTTCATTTTGTATAAATTAATTTAATATTCATCTGTTATTTTAAAGACGATCAAGATTCTTCTTCCTATAAAGTACAGGGCTCCTCTGGAGATTGCTTAATTACTTAAGTAAATAGTCTGTAAAAGCCTAAAGAATGGTTTGTAAATAAACGCGATTAAACGGATCGATAATTGTTTAAACTTCCTGTTTGAAATGTGTTTTCAAAACGTGATCGGAAATGCAGATATATCCAAGCATAAACGTCACAACATCGTGCTTAAAATTAAATTGATGTGTTTTATACTGTTCACATAAATAAAAATATATAGCTCAACAATATAAGAAAAACATGAAACAAATTGCAAGTTTCGTTATATTAATGTTTGTTCACAACCTGAATGGATGTTTTGCACATAGATTGAATAATTCAGAATGTGAAAATAATCATTGACATCCGATATTTAACTCCAACAAAGGAAAGTGTTGATATACACATAATATGCAGTCTACATTTCACGAAGGATTTATTTTGCGATAATGTGTGGTCAAATGTTACCATACTACGTCTAGTAGGTAACTGGGGCCCCGGAAATGGCGTCGACTTAGACTCTAACACGTTTAAAAGGTTTTGTCATTTAGAAGAGCTGCGCTTTGTAGGCGTTCAGATCGTGACGTTGTATCCCGGCTCCTTTCGTGGATTGGATAACCTCCGAGTCCTTGATCTGAGCAACTGTGTCAGTTTGGGATATAACATTATTTTGTCTGCGTTTGAATCGAACACAACATAACCAAGCCTCCAAACGCTGATTCTGCATATGGCGGGTAACAGAGAGGATAATTTTGAGTTTCAAGAAACATTTGTAAAGCTTTTCTATTCTAGACCGGTGCGTGTAGTAGATTTATCGGACATGATTATAAAAGGATATGATTTGGGTCCAATAAGTTATTTATTATATTATATTATTGCAAGATATTTGGAATTTCTAAATATATCTGGAATATCCGTGTTGAATCTTGCAAATAGTAGCAATATTATGGTCTGCAGAATACCGTTTTTAAAAATATTGGACGCAAGCCGAAGGGATGCTGATAAAAACCGCTTTCAACATTTTTGGTGCGTTAACGAAAAGACAAGTATATCAACCAACTTCTTCTTTTTTGATTACGTAAACGTCAGTCTGGATGCTATATACCTTGACAACATGTGTGGAAACATACGAACCGGAAATTTAGTAGTATCTTCACCTCTTGAAGTGAGATGTCCATCTGGATCAACTTTTTATATAAAGAATCTATACTTCAGACGTAACTACATTTCGGTTCTCGATGTAGAAGTGGACATGCAGTGCCCTGTATTAATAGACTTACTCGATTTATCGGATAACGGATTGCAATATATAAATCAAAAAGCTTTATGGAAGATAACCTTTCTGACACAATTGCCATTGGCTGATAACAGTCTTGGTGAAATGGTCTCTTTTCACCCCGAACAATTTCAAAAAGTGTTTGCTCCACTTGAAAGACTAGAAACCTTGGATCTTTCACGAAATAAGTTCGCAACATTACCTGATGGGATATTCACAAGCAATCGTCAATTAAAACGCCTTTACTTGTCTAGCAATGTTTTTGAGCAGGTTCCTTTTACGTTGAGTGAATTGGCTAACCTGGAATATTTAGATTTAAGTGACAATTTACTCCTCGAATTAGATGTATCTGGTCTTTCTAAACTCGATTCTATGTCAATTGAAACTCAAATGGACTTAACTGGACGTACAATCCAGTGTTCAAAATGTATAGATTATGGAAGGGTTAAATCGCTGCTTGAGAACAAAGCAAGTATCATTGCAAATTCAAGTTTAACGTGTGTTAATTCAAAGGCAGACGTTGATTTGATTTCTTAAACAGTGGAGGAAAATGTACAATATATTTGTTACAGAAACATTTACATTCCAAACAACATTATATGTTCAGTTGTAGCAATTGTGTGTTTTGGTATCATTGTCATTGTGGTCATTATCCGCATTCGACGCCAACAAAATGTCTATAAACAGCAAAGGAGACGTCAACAAACCATAACACGATTGGATAATGGTCAATTTCAATTGGCTGCGTTCATTTTGCACTCTAGCAAAGACGAGGAATTTATGAGAACTTGCGTGTATGCAAATTCAAAAGAACACCTTCATCTGAAAGTCGACAACGACAGAGTGTTAGTTGGTTTTGGAGATAATAATTTCAAGATTGGACACTGTATCATAAACGAAGTGATTAGATGCACGAAAGCTTCAGCGGCAATCGTTGTGGTTCTGTCTGACAATTTTTGTAGCAGCGATATCTGTCTGCAGGAGTTTGATGTTGCATTCCGCGTTGGGAAGCTAATTATACGTATGCTGAAAGGTGAAGTCGATATCTCACTGGCACCAGTCGCGATCAGAGACCTGTTTAATATGTACGTGAGGGTTTTGTGGCGGTTAGATGATCACAGTGAATACGAGCTGATGACGAGCTGGGACAATTTTTGTAACTCCATACTGGAACTTGGTGGTGTTCTTGGTGATAAAAATGTTTAATGAAACTTACGTCAAATGATTTGGTATTTTATTTGCAATGCACGTGGAGTTGTATAAAGAGGATCTTTAGCGACTGAGCCAAGGATTTCTTTAGTAACTCAATTTTAATTTTGAACCAAGAACTGTAATCAATTAGTTCTATGAATAACACTGGTTTCACTTGGCATATGTTCGGATAATTAAACCCGTTTGTTCTTGTTAATTATTTTAACTCGAACGTTGAAAAATGAATATTTCTGTGGTGAACAAATATAATTTGTATGCATATGCAATGCTTGCTTAAATGAGGTTTGAATTCAAAAAAAAATATTGTAATGACTTGTTCACATATATGTTTATGTTTTTACTTTTCATATTTAGGGTACATAAACACCTACCAATGCATGAACTTATTTTAAACAAGTATGAGACATCAATACATTCTGGGGGACACAATTCTTTGAGAGAATTTTTGTAATACATTAAAACACTATTTTCTAACATACATCTTATTTTTTTTGCGGTGGTTTGTCGTGTACTTATAATGTATATAATGTTTGCAATACATGTATATGAAATTTGTGTTCTGCAGTGTCAATAAAAAAAAGTGTAAATAGACGCTTTTGATGTTTTGGGATTTTGTGTGTGTGTGATTTGAATTAAAACGTATTGTGTTATATTAATATATACTTTTTTATATTACTAAGTAGTACACACGTAATAAACTGTCAGACATTGGTAATAAAGTGCTCAAATCTTGTTCCGGCTATTTACCATAATAGTATAGTACTTACCTAGGGTATTGTACCTAGTAATTGAACAATAGGGTTAATATATCCAATTCATGTAACATTAAGGTTCTGAAAAGATCATTCAAACTACAGACCAATCACTTAATTGAGCTATGTGGGTCAATAATTCACCTCAGTATTAAATATACAAATTTAGACAAACACATTTTGAAACATGGAATTATTTGTAATCATTAAACCGGATTATGTAAACATGTTGTAAAGTATTGTCTGATTAATATTTTCAGAACTAATACGAAAATGCATTTTCTGTGCATTTATCAATTTAAATGTTGAATTGTATACGATCACTTATGCTGCTATAGGTACAACCAGTACAAAAGTAGTGGAAAATTGTTCAAAATTGAAAAAAAATATTACAATAACGCCATTTTGTCATGTGTCACGGTTAGAGAATCAACCCATTTTTCATGTTCAATTCGAGTGCACATTTTGTAAAAATATACCCCAAATTGACAAAGTTCTTATAGTTCTACTATATATTCGTAAATTAAAAAAAAAGTTATTCCTTAATCAAGTCACTTGCCATTTATAGCTATATCGCAGACTGTTTACATTGGTATGAAATAGTTAAAATACATTCTGTATTGCTGTATGTACTTCGTGTACTGGAATATGGTATGTACGATTAAGATAAATACACTTTCTTGCTTACTGACTAATCTATGTTATCAACGATGACGTTAAACATTGCACAATTACACTTAATATTGTATTTTTAATCTCGTTTGTAATGTTTGTAAACTATATTATGATGAATTAACATGTAGTCCTGAATTATTTAAACGTTCCACTATAAACGCATCTTGTAACTTTACGCGTACAGCATTCAACAGTGTGATGTAAAGCAGACGCGTTCTGATCGGAACATGTAATTCACCTAATTTATTTATAGCCATGTTGTTGATAAAACGTCGTCGATATAAATAAACCTCAAAATTGAGTTAAAGTTCAGGACTAGCTGTAGTTTTTATAAAGTGTTGTGAAATCGACAGAATATGTGCGCTTCTTGTTCATTCTCTGATTTTCTCTCAATATGCGTTGGCTACCGCAAACAGCCTTAACCACAAACTTTATTAAGAATTTTTAACTAAATTATAATCAATTGTACATGTGTTATGTGAATATGTCTAAGCTGTGCCCATTCTCTACTATGTACCCATACATTTAAGCATACACACGTAGGGCATGTTTTATTATACCGGAACATTTTTTTTTTATTCAATATAAGGCATACAATGTATGCATGTATATGATCATAAAGCAACGTGATATCATGTAGCAGCAATAATGTTCAAACGTGCTATGCAAGATATGCTAATATATCCTTTTTTGGCCTTGTGGTTTCCTTTTGATTTAACAAAAATGTATTTAATCTTTGGTTGTTTGTGATAGGTGTTTAAAAAAAAACACAGAATAATAATGAATAAAGATGGGTTGCATAAAGTGGATATGAAGCAAACTGGACTTGTTTATGAAAGTGTAATGTGTTTCCATTTTTGTTCAAATATATGAAATGTATCATTGTTGAGGGCTATTTCTTTTTCAATTTGAATCTTCAGTTTTAAATAATTGATAAAACAGTTCATTGTAGGTGTTTGTTTTCTGAATTTCATGCTGAATATGAAATTTTTCATTAATATAATAATGTAATTCACAGCGAATTTAACCTCTTGTATTTTGAAAGTATTTACACCTAAACTGATGTCTTAGAGAGATAGTTTAACATTTAATTGTTGTTTTTCTAGAAAGGTTGTCAATTGATTCCATAGAGATTGAATATGTTAACACTCCCAGAAAAAGTGTTCTATTGTTTCATATGTTCACTACACATGTCACATAGATTTGTGTTGGATAGGTTGCACTTAAAAAGATATTTATTTGTAGCTATGATTATCTGGATGTATTTATATTGAAAATTTCTCAGTGTGCTATCAGTAGTTGATTTAAATGGCATGCCAAATATTTGTTTCCAATTAAAATCTTCTTCTCCAAGAAGGTTTTGCCATTTAATTTGAGCTTTAGAGGTTTCGGCAGGTTTTTGTATTTGAGGTGTGAAAAATATTTTGGTTTGGTTTATTTTGTTTTGCAATTATGTTTTCGACGAATGTTTTTTTAGTACATTGTGTTTTATTTATATTGGTAACAGCTTTAATATGTATGGGTATACTTTTGATCAATGTGTAGTACATCAGGAAATTACTTGTAGGTATTCCGAATATGTAGCATCAATTATCAAAAGAATAGAAGTCATTTATTCTGTAGTCGTACAAACGAGCTACATATTTTATTTTCCGTTAAAACCAATGTTTATAGAACCACGTTTTATTGTTAGTGGTTATGTGTTTATTGTTCCATAAAATGGTTTTAATGTTTATTTGCGTTTCTAAATTATGAGTAACTTTACACCATGCCGATAGAACATTCGATAGAAATATGTTTTTGGTTGAAATTTCATCTAAAATTTTATTGTTGATATTACATTCTAAAAGTGAGGAGTCACCATATGTTTTTAGAATGTTCTGGTAGAATAGTTTCCATTTACTCAAGTTAGTATTATCTAAATATCTCTTAACCCAACTGCATTTGATTGCTTTCAGGAATGAATCTATGTCCGTTAGTCTGATACCCCCATATTCTACTGATTGAATTAATTGAGTTCGCTTAATTTTATCAGGTTTACCGTCCCTTATGAAATTACATATTTCTGATTTTATATCTTTAATAATATCATTTGGTGGGTTTGGGAGAACTGTTAGTGTATAAATTAATTCAGGGAGTGCAAACGTTTTCAATTTGGTGTTTCCGATTCGTGTGAGATTACGATGCTGACACGACTTTAAACAATTTTAATTGTTTTGTAATTTATGCAATATATTTTTTAGAACAGTTTCATTTTCATTATTTGTAAAGGTAATTCCTTAAGTTGTTGCTTCATTTGATGTCAATTTGAATTTCATTTCTTTTTTAAGATGAATATTACATTGTACTTTGTTTAAATTTACCTACTAGTAGCACAGTGCATTTACTTTTGTTTAGTTTAAGACCCGATGCCAACCCCAAAAGGGGTAGTGATTCTATAAAATTATTAAATGAGTCAGTACTGTCATTTAAAAAATAAGTTACATCGTCAGCAAATAGGGAATGTTTAATTGTTTCGTCTGTTTCTAGTGATATTCATGCCGTAATTGTATATTTAATAAAATGACGATGAGCTTGTAATGCTTAGTCTTAATAAACCATTCTATTTTGTTCTGTTCTGATATTCCCTTTTTTATGTTTAGTTGATTGGATATAGTGTGATAGATACTTGATGCATATAATAAATAGCGATGATGAAAGGGGACATCCTTGTCTCACTCCTCTATCGATGTTAAAACTGTTCGGAAAAAAAACTGTGTTAATAATTATGCTGTTAATATCGGTATAAAATAGTTTAAACCATTTAATTAGACTTTCACCAAAATTTATATTTGCTAAGCAAGAGAACACAAACGAATGATCTTGTGAATCGAAAGCCTTTTCGAAGTCTTCAAAAACAAATCCAGAAATGTTTGGTTGGTTGAAATAATTTATGCATTCTTGTATCAGACATACGTGTTCACCAATGTAACGTCCTTTAATGAAACCATATTGAGATCTTGAAATGATTGATAATAATATATATTTTTAATTCTGTTTGATATACGGTCAGTTGCAATTTTATAATCATTGTTCAGTAAAACTAATCGGGCGCCAGTTTGATAAGTATTCTAAGCTTTTTCCAGGTTTTGGAATGCGTGATATTATACCTTGTGTTTGAAGCGTAGTTAAGTTTTCGTTGTTAAATGAAAGGTTAAGTGAATTAATTAAATGCGTTTTAATATCATTCCGGAATATTTTGTAAAACTCGAATGTGATGCAATCAGATCCTGGACTTTTGTTATTCTGCATTTCTTTTAGTGCTAATCCACATTTATATTCATTTAGTAATCCTTCACACAATAGTTTTTCCTTTTGATTTAAAGCATGATGTCTATTTTAAAAAAAGGTGTTATTTTCAACATGTTTTCGTTTATATAGGGTTTCGAAAAATAAACGTTGTTCTTCTAGTATTTGAGTTCTGTTTGTTATATCTTCGTCATTGACTACTAATTTGAGTACAGTTTTCTGTTCACTTCTACGTTTTTCGATGTTTGCAAAGTATTTTGTTTTTTGTTTTTTTAAATTGTGTTCAACATGCTGTGCACGTGCTCGTAGTATTATTTCATTGAGATGCGTTTGAAAAATTCCTTCTATTTTTTAAAGTTATTTCATTTTCAATGGCGGTGGTATCGTTTGTGTTCGTTTCATGCAATTGTTTTTAAAGTGTTTCAATGATTTTGATGGTTTCAGTTTCAAGTTTGTGTGTTTCTTTTTGTTTAAATGATGTGTATGTAATTGTTGTGTTATGTATATTTCCTTTAATTACTTCCCATAAGGTGTTTGGGTTCGCATCTTTATTATTTTGAACTTTATTGAATATATCTCGTTTTATTTGCGTTTGAAATTGGGTATCTAATAAGATGCTGTTATCAATTTTAAAGTATCCTGGGCCTCTTTCAGGTTGTATTTTGTGCAGTTTAAGATCAGCTAGAGAGTGTTCCGTCATAAATCCTGGTTGTATGCTTCATGTGTCGATAATATTGCAAAGTGACTCAGATATTTAACAAGAGGGCCATGATGGTCCTGAATCGCTCACCTTTACTAGAATTGGCCCGGTGACCTAATTTTTGACCCCAGATGACCCATATACGATCCAAAATCAGATATTATCAAGATAAACATTCTGACCATATTTCATTAAGATCAGATTAAAACTATGACCTCTATTGTCTACACAAGGTTTTTCTATTATTTAACCTAGTGACCTTGTTTTTGACCCCAGATGACCAAAATACAATACCAACCCAGATTTCATCAAGATAAACATTCTGACCAAATTCCATAAACAGATTGGATGAAAACTGTGACCTCTATTGTCTACACAATGTTTTTCTATTATTTGACCTAGTGACCTAGTTTTTTACCCCAGATGACCCAAATACAATTCCAACCCAGATTTTATCATGATAAACATTCTGACCAAATTTCATAAAGATTGGATGAAAACTGTGACCTCTATCGTCTGCACAAGGTTTTTCTATTATTTGACATAGTGACCTAGTTTTTTACCCCAGATGACCCAAATACAATTCCAACCCAGATTTTATCAAGATAAACATTCTGACTAAATTTCATAAAGATTGGATGAAAACTGTGTCCTCTACTGTCTACACAAACTAATTGTTGCCGCACGTACGAACCCACGCACTCATGCACGCACGACGGACGCCGGACATCACACGATAACATAAGCTCACCATGTCACTTAGTGACAGGTGAGCTAAAAATAGTCTAATCTGCAAAATATTGTTGGTTTTGTGTTGGAGTGCCAGGTGAATTTGCTTTCGTTTGGATTTACTGTACGCCAGATGTCTATCATAATGTAGTTTTCAATTATGTTATTCAAGATGTTTCTATTTTTAGAATGAGTATAAAGATTTCCCTTCTTTTTTCTAATAATGGGTTAAGAACAGTGTTGAAATCATTACCGACTATAATGTTTGTATCTTGGTTATTAATTATAAAGGATTGTTATATTTCGTAGAATGTGGAATCATCTATGTTAGGTCCGTAGACGTTGATTTATGTTAATTGTTTTTCGTTTATTTTATATCTAAACTTTCCTGCGAATTATTATTTCGTTAAAGTAATCGACTGTGATCCCTATATCATTTTTAATCAGAAAGGCGATGCCTTGTTTATTAGTATGTTGTCCACTGAGATAGATGTCTCCGTTCCATTCATCTTTTAAGGTTTGTGCTAAAGTATGTGTAAAGTGTCATGGTCAAGGTCATACTTAAATGTCTAATGTGGGCATAATTCTGGTCAGAAATGTAATGTTATCATTAATCATGCAATCTTAAAATTATGTTCACATAGGTCAAATGCAAAATTAGCCATGACATATGTTGTCCAGACTGTTACTGTTCAGCATGTGGAATTGGTTTGTCGCGTGCAAGACCTGTGTTCCTAGCTAAAAATGTCAAGTTCATACTTAAGGTTAAAGTTCACATAAGAAAATGATGCAGCTTATGTGGACAGTAAATTAATTTCATAAGACTTGTTTACAACAACTTACTAAAACATGTTCACTTTTTTTATCGAGCGTCCTTCAAGACGTATGAAACTAGTTTAAAGGTCAATGTCACTTTGGAATTTGAATATGTTGGCATAGTACAGCTTGTGCTGACTTTACGCAGCTCAACTACAAATTTAAAAATAACACGTCTCACATGTTTGCCAATTGGAGAGTATATTTTGCACAGAATTCCCGTTTCCAGACATCAGAATTCGAGATCATTATTTCATTGTTTTCAAGAAGCTCTAAACAGGCATATACATTTAGTAACATGACAGTTTTTAGTTTCAGAAGATTGTATTATTATTATATGTCCAATAGAAAATCGGGATTAAGTAAAAGAGTGTAAAGTGTAAACAACAGTCTAACATACAAACAAACCTTTCAGTCTTGTGAATCACTAATAAATATTTAATAATTATGCAAGTATTGAATTTTCTACTTTTGTCCAAATCTGGTTTGAAGTTTAGTTATGATTCGGGTACAGAAATAGTTGATCAATTAGCATTTCTATCGATTAATCAGTGAGAGTTGAATTGGATTAATGGTACAAAATAAGGTTTTATACACATGGAAAATTTTGCCGAAAGAATTAGGATGTAAATGTTGCGGTCCAAAACAATATTTTCAGTGAAATTTTGTAAGTACATATCCGGTCCTCCATCAACGTTTGCGTTATTTTCTCTCGAACCCGAACATTTGTTATGGAATAAGAATAAGTTTTTGGAGCAAATCACTTTCACATTTCTTGGATATCAGGCAATTGAATTGAAACATGAAATATGTCATGCTATGGGAACGGCTGCTATTTCTGTGCCAAAGTGATGTTGGGTATATTAGGTCACGTGTGTGACAAACATCTAGCTGCTACTGAAACAGACGTGTTAGTTTAAAAAAAAATCCAATAAAGAAAGTTATGTTTACAAGCTAACACACTTGCGAGTTTATGTATCAATCAATAATTAATCAGTAGTCTTGTGATATTATAATAATATTAAACATTATTAATAAACTGCAAATAAAATGCATTGGAATAGAAAGGGCTGCGTAACTTATAGGGAAATCATAAACATATACATAAACATAAACATCATTTGGTAAAATTTGTGCCTGTAATAAAAAAATTTAAAAAATACTCCTGCCTTATGTGGTGTCTAATTATAAGTTTATAAAATATGTAGGGTTTGAGATGAATACAAAGCTGCACCAGTACGAAAACCCTTATTATACAAATTCGGTTCTTTATTTATGACAAGAAACCAATTACCAAATATTGAGACACATAATAAATGCACCAGTCAATATATATACGTACATACCAAAGCACATACATGAACATACATGAACAAAACTACGGTCACAGCCTTCGAACGGTCCCTGCAACGGGATTGAAATCGATCATATGATGCTACCTCATGCTTACATCAGCAGTATTAACGTAAAAAAACGTTTAGATAATTGACAATATTGAATACATTAAGCATACACAAATATGAAAGATTAATAAATCTGGGGTAACCGCCTTGGAAAGGTCATTGCAAGAGACCTGAAAACGTTATAATTATTTCGGTGACATTTTTGCTTGAAATAGTTATTTTTATTCCCATGTGAATCAACATTTAAAGAAAACTACAGATTGAACAGTTTTATAACAAATACGATTTGCGGAAAAGATAATCTAAAAATTAAAGCGAATATATATGAATGCTCAAGGATGGTAAATAAAGGAAAATTGGGCTACCCCAGAGATATGTATACAGTGGCTCATCGGCACGAGTGTAAAGTCCAATAATACAGAACCAAACATTGGCAATAATAAGACTACATTACAACTCAGCAAGTAGATTGTATCGCCTGACGCCCGATTGCCTTCGCAAAATAATAATTATTTTATCGCCAAGAACATTTTGCACAATAAGACAATTTTTAATCTTGCTATGAGCAAAACTATGTTAGTATGAAAACAATGTACATTAAGTCAAAACCCTTTTTTAATTGTAACGGAACTTTTTCCCTGCACTTCTTCTCCTCAATGAGATGTATGAAGTTTCAAGTTCATATCAATCATTGTTTGAGCGTTGGGGATCGGACACAAATGTATATACTCAAATACATCATAAAACCAGTTTCTTGTATATGAATTTGTAAGTGGTGTATTTGTATATCATGTCTATTACACAAAGTTACGATTCGGCTGCTCTGATTTACATATAACCATTCAGTAGATAAGTGATTATTAAATTGAACTATATTCTCTACCATGCCATTTAATGGGATCGTATGCTGTATGTTCTGTATGTTTACAATGGAGAAACCACGAATGTGCATATTTAACGGCCTGAATTCCTTATCGTCTCGTATTCTTCAAGTCATCGAGAGATTGGTAAAAGAGATTGATAGGTGCCTTCCGCAGCATGTTGCCTACAATGGAAATTAAAAAAAAAACACTTAAAGAGCAGAGCTGTGAATATGTATTTATAATAAGTGTGAATGTTACTCTAGCAGCAATTCAAGTTTTCCTGTCGTTAGCACGTTCTAGCTGACAGCCATGGGCGCATATACTCGTACAGTATATGTAGTAGAGGTGTATCTGTACCAATATCTGAATGATACGATCGACCAAACGTTAACACAGAAAATCTTTGACAGTTAGATAACTGTATTATTAAAACGAAATAAATGCACTACTAATTATAATGCATTACGCAACAAGACCTACCAGCGTCTCTGATTGTACTGTACGTGAATATCGCCTGAAATACAAATATATTCAGTAAGAATAGCAAGTAAGATAATTTTTCTGAGTACTCGTCAAACGGAAACATTTAATTACGTGTTAACATATCGTCAGTTCTGAAAGATTAATTCGTTAGCAAAAATTAAATAGTTTTTCTCTTGGAAAGCGATTCGCGCAAATGTACAACATAGTTTACTAAATCCTTAGGACGTGCGTAATATATTTGCTTGTTTACTTCAGAGTTATAATACCAAATTTTGTTTAAATTGAAAATGTGCAATGTATTTAAGCATACCTGTACACAACGTGCACATGGTTAGCTTATGAGATCGCATTTCGTTCGTCTTGTTTTGTGCGTGTTCGTGAACTTTTTAATCAAAGACAAATCGTCCTAAAATCCTTAACCGCTGAGCAGATTTTTATAAAAATTCACAAAATAATCTCGGAATATGTGTGACCACTCTTTCTATTTCATTATTGTTTTTAATCGTTATTATTTAATTTCCAAATACAAACATAAAAAATCGTCTTCTCTAAAACCAAAAGACTCAGAGCTTTAATAGTGTGTGTGCAATCTAGCAGAAAGGTCCTTTACAATGTTGGTTCAAAGCACGCCCATGAGGTCAAAACTGGCACCATGGTCACCTTTTTACTAAGAATTATATGGTGCCCAACTTTAAAAAAAACAACATCTATGAAATCACGTGTACTAGAATCCAGTGACAGGGTTGCGCCCTAGAACTTGAAGCTGGTAACTTCTTTATGCTACTTGCCGTTCAAACCAGCATGCTCTTCGGCCAACAGTGTCTCGGTCTTACTTTTCAATCGATTGAGAACGAATCGTAGCATGACTTTGCTCGGATGATTGATACGCCTGATGGTATGGTATAATTCTCGCTAAAATGGAGGTTGCCCCTTTTAGGTTGGGGTATTACCAGTGACTGGGTCCTCTCATTGGGCCACTTCTTCTCCTCTCACATCCTTTGGCCGTCATTGCTGTGGTTGTAACCTCTCCTCTCTGCTTAATCAACGCGGAAGAATCTTTATCCACTCCCAAAGATTCCCCTGACTTAAGACTATGCACTGCCTCCTCCGACTCTGCCTTAAGTATGGGCGGACTTTTGTTTACGTGCGGTCAATTTTGTCATTCGAGGACGATCGCATTATTAAGTATAATATGGACATACGGTTGTTGTGTTCTTGTTATTATTTAGAGTGTAATATATAGACTTACATGGCTACACAAAATAATACCGCACTTAAAATGCCTTAAAATATATTTTGTACATTGTGGCTTGAATAGCCCGCTATTAAATCTCTTTAGTAGTGCTTTGTCGCTGTGATTGGCTAAATACACTATATCGACTAGAAATGCGACTTTTATCTGTAATAATTTTTAAGATAATGTTCACAGACGGACATTTAAATATTTAAAAAACGTAAGTCGTACAATTACAAAGATTCAGCAAACATTTAAAAGCTCACTTATATGAAATCACATTAATTAATTTGCAATATAGAGACTACCATGTTAGTGTGATAGTGTACTTAAATTAATCTCACGAGTGAAGAAAGGTTTACAAGGAGTGCTGTTTTGTGCTGTTTTGTACTGTTTGGGCAATCGGTCACTTGCCTTAAATAAAGAACCAACTAATTGTATATAATAAGACTTCAATACTGCTCCAGCAGCTGCAGTTTCACTTCTTTATATTGTAAGCCTTTCTGAGACGAATGGGATACATTTAAGTACACAATCACACTAACATATTATTCGATTTATCCTACAATATTTTTTTATTTAATTTATTGCTGATGCAATCAAAATAGTAGTCTTTAATTGATAAAATAAAAGCAAAACACATTAAATTTACTGAATCAAACATTGCCTAGTAATATCAATTGTGATATTTTCCGTTTACTGAACTCGAAATAGTCCTTAAGAATTCCTCGCAAAAGAACAGTAACGAGACACAATATCGCAATTCGCCTCGATTCAAATTTAATCAGCGTTCAAAATGTTACACACTCAAGTAGAACACAGACGGTTGTGTTTAAACTTCAATTCTTCTTTTACCAATGTAAAATACCAAAAACAAAAATGGTTCCCTTTTTGAAATTTGCAAAATGTGTAGACACCTACGTGAAGCATGATTCAGCATTTATCCCCGCCGATATTGTTAATTTTAGTCTATAAACAACTCTTCTTTTTAAACACGTTTTACTCACTGACATAGAAAAGTAAAACATCTACTGGTTATTGTTCTTCTCACCGAAGTTGTGTAATAACCATGTTTATTTTCGTAAAGTATAATTTGATTTCATGACGAGTTAAAAGTCTGGACACATTTCTTCATCGCCATCTATCTTTTCCATTTTAAAGTACTGTATGTAAGCAGGCTATACTTTGTGCATAGACATTCTTTGATCGACTGACAAGGAAACGACTCATTAATCAAAGAAATTCCCTTTTAATTCAACAACGATTTCCTTCGAAAAGTCTAAAGTCTAAATTCACTGACACTTTTCTTAAATATAATCCATCAATTGTTCAACAAAACGTCGCGTTATTCGCGTACATTCGACATTTTAACGAAATCGAAAATGCAGTCTCATCAGTTTCCTTCCAGTTTTATATCCCAACACTGTTATTCACATTCATAATATTATAATAATCCATCGTAAACACACACACTCCAATTCGTTAAACGAATGCGTACCCAATGACCTGAATGACGCAATCAAGTCATTTTGTCTGCTGTGTCGTAAAATATGGTTTTGCGAATTAAAACTTGTGTCCTTTGATGTGTTTATAATGACGTCAAGAGCACGCGCTCTTAATATTTGTAAAACATGTTTTTTGCTGTTTTTATTGCATTTTGTGTTTAAAATATATTACATCTTGGTATCAAATTGTTTGCTTTGTTGAATCTGATTCGATATTTTCTCAAATGATTATAGTTGAATCCGAGTAATTTGACCTTCCTCCACACATATCTAGGTGTGGGATAAACCAAGGTGTGGGATAAACGTTATCTATTCTTTATGGGTCGTATTGTGTTCTATAAAATCATTTAGCTGTAGGATAAAAATATATATCACATTATTTTGCAATTAATATATTGAACATATTGTGTCTGTTATGGGCAGTCCTTGTATAAAAATATATATTTAAGTATTAATCATTTGAAATCCTTGTTTTTGGTATCTGGTTAAAACATGTATCACTTATTCAGCAAGATACAATCTGAATTGTTCAGTACAGCCTGGCGATGGCAAATATGTTTAATTCGTCTATTTACTACTTATATGTTTCGATACTTGTAATGTTCAACCAATTGTACTAAATATGGTGAAATAAACATATTTTAAAACAGTGAACATAAAAGTAACACATTTTTAATGGACACAACTCTCAGTGTTTCGAGAGGCTTAATGTCAAGAGTTGTCGTTACGATTGATGTAGACATTTTAAACTATTTGCTGTTGAAATCATCTCAAATGGCGGAAGATTTATTGCAAACATAAATCCCTTTTCATGTATGTTTTTTAATGTCAGAAATAAGTCATACTTTTCAGGAAATTAGATGTTGTCGATAATTTGGTCCCTTACGAGATAATTACATAATGTATCTGGAAAAAGCAACAAATTATAATATGAGGTTCGGGTATTATAGTCTCGCTTCCCATTTTGTTTTTGTATACAGATTGTGTACATGATTTTAGAATACAATTTAAATGATACTTTCTGTATCAATTTGAAATGTAAATGATTTATATGTCAACAATACTATAGTTTGTGATTATGATACTATTGGTACGTGGTTGACAACCTTACAACTTCAGTCCATGTATTTGTATTTATATGCAGAGACTCGGCAGCCTTGATAACTTCTTATTAAGAGTATTGTATGTTCATATGTCTTTTTATCGCTGAACAAATTGTTTCAGTTATGGCTCTATTTCCGTTTTGTCCGTCAAATACATTATCTATAAAGGGTCATGGAATGTTGCTTATCATATTAGTAAACTAATAAATAATTTAAGAAAAATAATTAATTCATTCACAAATCCTCAGTAACACTGCACTATCTTTAAAACAACTACGGTATATTAAACATATTAAACTATCATATCGATGAATTATTATTATGCAAACACATGTAATGAAAAAAGTAACTTTTTTTAAATGATGCATTTCAATAAGGAACAAGGAATAAGTAAGAGCTACTAAACCTACCTTTTTAAAACATTCGACAAACTTGAAAATATTAAAGGGTCTGATATACAAAGTGAATCCTTAAATAAACAAATATTTTACAAACATTTTCTTCAGTATTTTCATTTATTTTGAACATGTAATAATTATTGTTCAGTTATTGAAAACGACAACGAAGAGAGAACATTTGCACTTTGCCGAAGAAACATGTCGCTCCGTACATTCGTTGAAATGTTGCATACGTTTATGTAGCGACGTAGAATTGCAGCGATACAATGACTGATTTTAGCTTTGTTTACTTCCAAATATTTGTAATGCCAATCCTGAATTTGTGTTTGTTGTATTTTAGGCTGAATTGTCATTCAATTTTGATAATTTCGAACATATTCTCTAGAATGTTTATAAATATTGCGAAACGGTTTTATTCATACTGTGGTGTGCTCTGTGTCTGGACATGCGAGCGGTAATTTCATTCAATTGTTCGTACTAACTAGATCCATTATTATAAATATGTATAACTACTTTTTGTAGTTTTTCCCGATAGTTGAGGTTTACGACATACCCTATTTGATGCTTTTAATCAAATGAGTTCTTGAAAAACAAAGTGTGTATTTGATAAATTCCTAAATGTTGATAACAACGTGTACAAATATAACGTTGGTAGTGAAAACACCAGTGTTACAAATGTAATCGAAACAGTTGCCCATAGTTCAATTGGCATGCCAACTTAATGCCAACTTAATAAATATGTCGTCGGAATGTTTGTTGTGTTTTCAATATTTGTATTAAATAAATATGAACATAACTCACATAATCCGATATGCATCACATACGTACTAATACGGTATTCGCTTTTATTTGCGGATGCCTGTCATGTCAATTTTTGAAACTCATGCCGACGTAAATGTCAGTATAAACTTTGTAAAATCATGAAGAAAATGTAGAGGAGATACATGGTACACGTATCAAATCTCTTTTGCAAGTGTTTTTTTAGGTATAACATTCGCTTGAATGGTGTACAGTTCTTTTCTTCTTCTTGCGCGGAACATAACTCTGGGGTATTAAAGAATTCAAAAGAAAATGATAATGGGATATGGATTATAGGAAAGTGCAGCGTACAGGACTTGAACTTACTATTCAGGATTATACTTAGTATTGTTACTCAGAGAAATTTGTGTGCGGAGAATAACACCACAGTGACCATTATATCATAAAACGTGTCATTTATAGATGACAAAACCAGTGAATGCAAAGTGCAATAATCACAGCTTGCTTTTATTGTTTGCATACTTTGTTTCTTGTGTGGGACAAGTATTGCATGCCTTGCAACACTTCTTAATGTAATGATATATGGCTTTTAGAGATAAGCCAATAATGAGGACCATAATTACATGTTTCGTATAGTTTGAATATGTGGATAATACAATATAATCGTGTGTAATTCCGAGAAACAGCACAGAGTATATGTATCATGGCACTTTCTTTAGTATTTCAGAGTTATAGTTCGTTGTTTATTTTCTTATTTTGAATGTCTTGTTCCATACTTTGAATGCCAAGACAACAAGTTTAACTCAAAGAAATACTTCGGACCATTCAGCCGAGTAATTACAGTTACCCCAATGTGTTTCAACAGTCTACATGGACGATTTACCGTGATATAATTACGCATACGTGTATTTTGTATCAGAAATACAATGCTTGTACAGATTTTTAATGTTTTACGCATCGTATCATTACCAAACCAAAATCACAACGCGAGAGTCGTGTATGCAACGCGTTGAAGGTATGCAAGTGGACTTTAAAATCCAGTGAATGTAGACCTTAAACTGTTATAATGACACTGACCCGCAAAACTATGTCAAACAATCATCAGTACAGTGTTTTATGTGACATGCATTTGTGAAATTGGCTGTTGTCATGGGCCATGCATAATGAACTAGGCAACAGCATAATGACATTATGTGTGGGTCAAATTAAGCTGCGTTTATCTTCACAGTTATCTTAAAGTAAGTCGGACGCGCTGGTTAGATAATGTCTATTGTTACCTCTAGGACGTGGTTGTGATACGGGTTTTAAAGTATGGGTATTAATTGAATTGCTGTGTTGGTTCATGTATTGTCATTAAAATATATATTTATTGACAAATTAAGTTAATGCATGATCATCGGAAATTTACGAAAGTGTTTTTCTTGGTGAATTGTCTGAGTTTAAATTAATGCTATATTGACCATGCAAGATGTCACATAACACCTCGCTTGTTTATTACTACATTCACAATACAGACAAGAAGGGATAAAGTATAATGATGAAATCCTTTACACGTCGTCGAGGCGATATCGTTGCGTTCTGAAATAAGAATTTGCAGATGATCAACGTACAAGGTAAAAATAAGTGTGAACAACTTTTAGATTTGATGATAAAGTCGAAAGTGAGCGTTTTACAGATAAAGTATAAGTATATGTTTGTAAATAAAGTCAAAATCGTATATTTATCACAAAGCAAATAAGCTCCGGTCAATCAATACAATGTATCAGCACATATTTGTGGCGCGTAAAAACAATTCTTTAAAATAAAATAAAAATGTTTAAATATTAGATTTAAAACTTCTGAGATCTTTTATAAAATTAGTAAACGACGGACTGTGATTCAAGCATGAGTCATTTATTTCAAATAAATGAACATATTGCATTTAAAGAATATATTGGTACGATTAAAGTACAATAAACATGAACAATATTATTACTTATCGTACAAAACGAGAGTACTTTCACATGAAACCATGTCTCTGTTTACAGCCAACACTGTAAACGTGTGCCTTTATAATTTTAAATAGCAGCCGCACAACGCATGCAAACCGATATAACAGTTTACATGCTTAGTTAGGTTGCATTTGGTTATATTTTATTTTACATATATCAATTCATGTTTTGTTTTTCCATTCATATTTCGAACCTGTGTCACGTGCGTCCCAAAACTAGGTTCCCAGGTCATATCTACATGGTCAAATCCTTAAACAAAGTTTTACTACTCTAGAGGCAACATGTATTATGTAATCTTTATGACGCGAGGTAAGACTATGTGTGTGCAATATTATATTATATATATTAAATATTATATTTGCAAATAACTAGGTCATCAGCTCAAATCTAAACTAATATTGTTACCATTTTAGGGGTCACATGTATGATTCAATATTGATAACAATTAGTTCTTATGTTTATCCTGACACTATCAATATCGAGTTTGAATTAGGGTCACGAAAAGAGTTTAATTTGTTAAATATCTAACAAAAACTTACCACTCATCGATCTGCCCTAATTCGAGACAACAATGACGACCTTGTCCGCCCTCCCCCACTGGACATTTGCCATGGTCCTCTGGGAAACAGTCATCACATGTGTCTTTGCAAACACACACAAACTCTATAACGGGAGATACATTGCAAAAGTTGCGTAAATCATATAAGCATATCAAAGTTAAATGAAGAAATATTATTTAGAATCATAGTTTATCACATGCCATACCCTGTTTCCCATGTAATATAACCATTACAAATATTTTTATCCTACACATGTGTAATATACTTTTCAAGCGTTTTCATTGGCTTAGGTTTCGTTTATTGACCAATCGAATTTTGTTATTTTGCTGAAATGACGTTGCAACGTCAAATGATGTTACGAAATGTTAACAACATTCGGTATTTATGATTATGTTTGCGTTATTATTTATTTCATTTGCTCATGTAAAAGTATGTGATAAACAAGATCTGACACTCGTTGTCATATCATACCATGTTTTATTAAACTCGTCCAGGAAATTCGTTAGAAAGCTCGCCAAAGGCTCACTTACTAACACAATTCCTGAACTCGTTTAATAAAATATGGTATTAAATGACAACTCGTGCCATGTCCTAAATGTATTGTCGAATAATCCGCGGTAAGTAAGAACAAATTACAAGTTCCAAGTATCTTTAAACCTGACCATGGGTAAGTCGGCATAAAAATATGATAAAACAAATATGACTGCGATTTCAACACGAGCATATGCTTTCTAAATATGTATGTTTAAGTAAATGCGCGAACACTATACATTTCTCCGCCGATTTTTGTTATCAATTTGGCGTCAATTTCATTCATAAAAGAATAAGCTGTCCGATTCGATGATTATCAAGTAACTTTGATAGAATGTCGTGCGTCGATTTAAATGTCGTCTGTTGTGCAGCATGGGTAAAGGTCAACATTCAAAACTTGCCGATATTTTAGCGATATAATGTCCTTTGTCGTTTGAAATTTTGCTTGTCGTAATTTGCCTTCTCCTTTTGAATGTCGCCTGTCGCCTTCTGAGGTCGAAAGATAATAATTGAAGGTAAACACATCACGACTTATGATTAAGCAACGATAAGCAAACATTTAGGACGACACTCCAATGCCATTCTACTTTTTCTGGCAAATATACGCGCGACAATGCGACAATAAAATGTTGAAATATCACGTATTGTCTTTAAGTGTCGTCTGTCGTTTTAAATTGTATTGTGTCGTGTCAACAGAATCATTTCATTACGACAGTATTTCTTAATTAAAGTGCCGCCTGGATTCTGGGCGGCGGTATGGTATAAACAGAGCTTCCAACAGTTGCAACTACCAGCAATCGGGTTGGTCGTATCTGGTATTTGAAAAACAATATTTCGAGTGAAACGTAATTGATTTTGTCCCGACATGTGTTTATGTTGAAACACATAACGTAAAAATAAGTAAGCACTTTAAAGCAACTGAACGTTTCAACCATGTCGGGTGTGAAAGACTTAGCTTTTTGGAAACGTCCATTTGATTTTTGGAAACGTCCATTTACTTACCGCCTTCGATAACTTGTGGCATAGTCATCAGAGCAAAGCAACCAACAAGCAGCTGCACCAGATAAATTTTGTTCATAGTGGAGCTGTATCCTTAACACAAAAAAAACATTAATATTAAGGGCATTTTGAACGATTCGTCTTATATACGCAGCGATACAAACAAACGCGTAGTCATTGTATAATAAGTTTAAACATGCATGTAGATATTTTGCTCGACTACGTGGCGCCATCATCTCGAATCACGCCGAGGTTATAGTGTTGCTGTTGATGCATTCATTTTATCCTATGGTGTTTCGCATGTAGTCGTTTTATATTTTATTATGAGCTTACAAACTTTTTTTAATTACATTTACAATGCTTAGTTAATGATACAGTGATATTCGCAGATGTTTGTTGAGCTATGATTCTTGCTTAAATCCATGCAGCCCCACGTACCTTATAGAGTCTCATTTACATGTATATCGTTTAAAAAGAAACGTAAAAATAACCATGTTTAAAGTGTATTCCTATTTTCAAAATCTTGCAGAACATCTGTCTTAAAATGTCATACCAGACTAAGCTGGTCTAACTACGAAAAAGCAGTAGTCAACTGCAAAACCTCTCTAGCGTAAATCTTGACATAGTGAGACAACGAAGACAGTATGATTAAATCTACCCCACTCTAGCTATGTAGCACTAAACCTGTGTTATCTTGTAATCTGTAAGTTTCCAAATTGAGAAACTTATTATTTTTATTTGCTAGCAAAACATTGCTTACAAAATGATAAAACAGGATAAAAAGTTTGGATACATTTCTAGTATCGGTATTGGTATAAAATCACGTCTAATTCATGATATACAATGATCAATGCATATTTTATAAGAACACGCAAACGATACAACTTAACATGACAGTATCAGCACTTACCACAAAAACCGTATAATTCTTGAACGGATGCTTTAACAGACAAAATAAGCAACACGCGCACATTTCAATATGTTTCAATATTTCAACATAACAATTTCATAAATCGAGTCGATTAAAAATAAACAATTTGCATAACAACAAACCTTATATAGCATTATTATAAGTAATTATTAAAATTGCTTACTCATTTATGAGAAAACAGGCAATGAAGTTTTATCTACGCATCACAAGCTTAAACGAAGCAGTAATTAAAATGTTGAACACTTACACGTATAATTATTTTGAAGCACAGTTGGCTGAGTTTCTTCTTCGAGTGTCGGAACCAAAAGTGATTTTGCGACTTATAGCACGCGATTTATTTTTGATTGTAGGGAAAACAGTGTTTACGACTATGAACAACAAATCCCGCACTATTTATTAGCAAAATGCATTGTAAGTTCACAGCTGTTCAGCCAATTAAAATCATCGTTCATGTTACCGTACACGGTTGATGCCATATGATGACATATGATATGATAGCTTCCGGTCGTGTCCAGACAGCTGCTGAATGATACATTCGTATTTGTTTGTACAAGTCACTTTCTAGTTTAAATATCCCGGATGGTGGGATCATAAGTCATCCTTATTATCATAATTACTATACACGAATTACGTTTTATCTTTATCTTATTTTCTTGTAACGGAAGCAATGTGAACTATTGGAGTGTTTTGTCTCTCTGATAGTTGTAAAACCTTTGAATGAATGTGTGTCTTGTTCTGTTTTTAGTAGCCTTATTTCATTCAAACCGTTGTATTATTAGTGTGTTTATTGAGAATTATTATTTATATAATTAGTTCGTACAAATGTGTATCTTATAGATTGATTTGTTGATGATTGTTGATTGCTTGGTTGATGATTGTTTATGAGACGACAGAAAGTTTATTTAAATTTAGTAATATTCTTTGTGTATGACGAGTCCTGTTTATTTTTTATAAATTGTTATGATAACTTAATTTTTAGAAGCATCATTGCTTTTTCATCAAAAATAATACGCCAATCGTGTATTCTTGTAATGTAGGACAATAAATATGAGTAATAAAACATAAGTTCACAGTTCTGCATTTCGGGAAAATATTTTATATTTAACATATTATGATATAGTTTCATTTAGCTGTTGTGTTGTACACCTAATTGACTTGTTAGACATTATAGATCATTGGGAAGCACTGACATATTATCATGCCGTTGAATCAACAAAAGGAGATTCCATGACTTAAAGGGCCATACTTAAATTGCTGCACGTTTTATTTTGTGTATTATTAGCTTGATGTGCGTGTTAAAAATTATAAATAATCGCTTACACGCGTATTTAAGTGATGCGGACACATTTCATCATAGCCAGTCCAACACTTCTGAAATAACTACTACCAGCGGTAACCCGATAACGAATGCTGGGAACGTTAGTATTTAATTCTAATGAGATTTTTCAGTGATTGTTTCAATAGCTTACAACCGCCGCCATTGATGTCCATTCACAGAGAGCAGTGGTGTTTAAACCAACCGTATACAATTAATCGATCTAGCGTTTAAGTATAATTTGTAAAATATTAAGTCAGATTTAGCGAAATACTACAAAAGAACGCATTTTACCAAACTATGAGACCGATCGTTATAACAATATTTTGTCAATATTTATCATAGCAGGGGACATTGCTGACATCAATATGGATACTGTTTTCATTTTCTGTCGAGAAATGATATGACTTATTATCAAGATTATTTTATAGTACGGTAGCGTTCTCTTCACAAGTAAGATTTATTTGTACTGGTAAATTGCTCTTATACTCACCATTCGGACTCGACGATCGGCTCGAATAAAAATGTTAGTCGCTTAAAAGTACAAATTCATCATATTGAGCACGACAAAATGAAAAACCTTGACAATAATTCCGTGTCGAATACGCATTAGATTATAGCAATCAAATTCATATAAGCATTGATAAGACAATTTGCGAAAATGGGTCTTATGTCAAATACGACAAGCGTAGCTCCATTCCATAATGTCCGGTATTAAGTCACGTCAAGTTTCGTGGTCGAATTATAGCATAATAATCATTTTCACATTACGCGAATCATATGAGTTTCCCTACATATATTGTGTTAAAATTTATGTTACACTAATGTGCGATGATGAAAAGGGGATTTCGGTAATTCTACATTCGCCCGCCTAGTACCGAAATCCCCATATTTACGCCTTAAAGGGTCAATAGGTCATCGGTATGAATGGTTTTTGACTTCACATGAATGTTAAGGTGCAAAAAAATGATATTAATTTTAATTATTAAGCACTCTTGACAGCATTAAGTTGCCTCTCAGTGGGGATTTCGGTAATTCTACACTAGAACTTAAACGCGCGCCGGTACCGAAATCCTGCTGTACAAACCTTCAAGTGTCAACAAAATTATTATAGTGTTTTTTTTCATTAGCAACCAGTGACATGTATTATCTCCCATTCGGTTACTTCTTTTGGAAAATAATAAGCGGGGATTTCGGTACTGCTACATTCGTACGCCCAGAGCCGAAATCACCCATGTTTACGCCAATACCCCATATTACGCCTTAAAGGGTCTATATGTCATTATGTTTGGGTTTTGGCTTTGCATTAATGTTGATTTGTACACAATCATATTAGTGTTAATCATTTAAACACTCTTATCAGAATATTTTTTCCATCATTAAATAGTTTATTAATGTGAAAAATGTGTAAACGAATGTAAAAAAGGTAAAATGTACATTTAAAACATTGGTTACACAAAAGTATATGTAAATATAACATGACATAGTAATAATAAGTCTTCAGAAAGTATTTTCCAAAAAATCTGATGAAACAAATGATATCGTACTACCTTATTTACAATATGCTATACACTTTTGCAATTTAGTTATCAATGTTTAATCAAAGCATAAATCAGGATAATATGTTGCCTCTTAGCGGGGATTTCGGTAATTCTTAACAAGCACATAAACCCGCGCCGGTACCGAAATCCCCGCTGTACAAACCTTCAAGTGTAAAAAAATACTGATTTAGGTTTAAATAAAGGGAACAATAGTATTTTTAGCCACCAAAAAGCACTTCCGCGTCAACAAAACGATTGAAATTATGTCAGAAACCCAGCTTTTCATTGTATATATTGCAATACACCATCGGCCGCCGAGAGCGGAATACTGCCCTTGGCCGCTAAACAATGTGGATTGCATCAAATTAAATGTCAATTTTCGATTTTATTACAAAAATAAACACTGCCTTTTTATAAATATGTCAAGCACGTACACTTAACAAAAAAATCGATATATCTTTATGTAATGTAGAAAAGTAAAGCGCTTTATATATAACAATGTTTTATAATGTCTCTCTGGTTGAGAAAAAAAACTAAACAAAACCATGTAGAACATATATGTTTTCATAATTAAAAAAAATATTTAATGATGCACGTGATGTTTTATAATTGATATAAGTTCACGTGTCATTGAACGAGTTAAGGGAGAGATGCGAATTAAATTACACATAATTAAAAAATGATACTATACTGTCAGCTTGATTTATAAATTGTGTTCCATCGCGCCAATATATTCATTGTTCCATGAAATTGTGTATAAAAGCAAAACGATTGAAATTATGTCAGAAATCCTGCTTTTCACATGAAATGATCTTTAACACTTTATTTATTCCAATCAGGTAATTAATAATAATAGGGGAAGTCTATACTGTGTATTAGAAACTTGTTGTGGTGATCCCTTTCTTATCCGCTCAATACACATCCACCTGGCTACTGTACAGAAAAAATTAGATTTACTTCCAAAATAACTGATTTCATTAATTGCTAACTTGTTGTCTACATTTTAAATTAACAACGATAATGGATCAACATCACCGTTGCACAATTATAAGTTCACAGTAATCTGTACTTTAAATAGATAGCCTAATTAAAGACGGTGCTAATAAAGAACAAAGCGTGAATGTGGATATTAAGAAATTAGATCCTTTTTTGCATGACACTGGCAGTATATCATTTTATCTTATATAAATAAGCCACATTTAAGACATGGATAAAATTAAAATAAAACACATTTGCATCTTTCATTTCTTGAAAAAAAAATAAGCACGCAGTCACATATAAATAAGATACATTGAAGACATAGAAAAAAATAAATAAGACACATTTGCATCTTTCACTAAATTTTCTTAAAAAAACATGTGAAACTGAAGAAAAACATTTATTACTGACACATTATTCTAAAAGTCGACTGACAACTTAAGTTCAAAGAGGGATTTACAATTAAATAAGATCCATTTTCGCATGATGCTGGTTTTAGAGCAAGCAATACATTTCTTACTGACACATTATTCTAAAAGTCGACAGGCAACATAAATTCAAAGAGGGAACCACAATTAAATAAGATCAATTTTCGCATGATACTGGTTGCATAGCAAGTAGTCACATATTAATTACAGCTGGAATTAGTTGCAATAATTTTGTTAAGTGCGCGTGCTTCTGAACGTTGCGTTAAGCGAGAGTGTTGTCATTTTGTTAGTTTTATATTTTGGTATTATGTATGATTATTGCTTGTTTTGAATTTGAAATAAACGCTTTCTGGCAAATAAGCATCGTCTTAATTTTAATACAAATAATGAACATTTGCTTGTTGATAAATTACCAAATTGTGTTCTTAAGTTTGGAAAATCATTTGTCATTAATTTTTACGCTAGCATTGGTGTTAAAGCTGCTAACAGTTTTTCTTTTTCTTTAGTTTCTGAGAACCAAGTACTAAAATATTTAAACCAGCTCAGTTCTAATAAAGCAACAGGTTTAGACGGTATGCCCTCACGTTTTGTGAAAGATGGGGCCTCGATTATTTCTCAACCTCTTACTCATGTTATTAATTTATCTCTTATACAGGGTGTTGTTCCAGATGATCTCAAGTCTGCTAGGGTTGTTCCTATTTTTAAGAAAAGTGATACAACCTCTGTTGGTAATTACCGTCCAGTCTCTATTTTGAGTATTTTATCTAAAATTTATGAAAAGGTTGTATATGACCAAGTTGAGTCATACTTCAAGGTTAACAAATTGTTATATAAATTTCAGTCTGGTTTCAGAAGTGGTTTTTCAACGGACACCTGTCTCATACATCTGACTGATTATATCAGGTTGGAAATGGATAAAGGTAATCTCGTAGGGATGATTCTTCTTGACCTCCAAAAGGCCTTCGACACTGTAAATCATTCTATACTTCTCATGAAATTAAGTGCAGCAGGTCTTGGTGATGATATATTAAGGTGGTTCAATTCATACCTTTCAGATAGACAGCAACTTGTTGATGTTTCAGGCACTCATTCCGGTACAGCCCCAATATCATGTGGAGTTCCACAAGGGTCAATTCTAGGTCCCCTGCTCTTCCTTATCTATGTTAATGATATGTCTGCTGTGGTTAAAAATAAGCTCCTCCTATATGCAGATGACTCAGGTATTCTGGTGTCTGGTAAGTCTAAATCTGATATTGAAAGGTTATTGAAAGAAGATTTGCATCTGGTTAGGCAGTGGTTGGTTGACAATAAGTTGTCTCTGCATTTAGGTAAGACGGAGTCTATTCTATTTGGTTCTAGGCATAAAATCAGGTCAAACTCTTCTCTTGATATTTCTTGTAATGGTACCATTATTGAATCTACATCTTCAGTCAAATACCTAGGGGCTACATTGGATCAAACTTTGTCCTTTGATACCATGGCTCGTTCAGTCATTCAGAAGGCCAACTCCAGGTTAAAATATCTATATAGAAAAAAAGAATATCTCACTCAGCAAACCAAGAAACTTCTTGTCATGTCTTTAATCCAATGTCATTTTGATTATGCTTGCTCTATATGGTACCATAGTCTCACAAAAATGTTACAAAATAAGCTCCAAACCACCCAGAATAAGTTAATGCGGTTCGTTCTAGGTCTCGATGCAAGGGCACACATTGGGCCAGAACATTTTCGTTTGCTCAACTGGCTACCAGTCAATAAACGTGTAGACCAGATTGTTCTTGGCCATGTTTTTAAGATTCAAAATGGTTTGGCCCCTGACTATATGGGAGAACATTTTATCCCGCAGGCCTCTATTCATTCATACAGGACCAGGTCAACTCAAAAAGGTGCTTTTGCTGTCCCCAGGGTCAAAGGTTTCGGGTCAAAGTCCTTTTGTTACACGGGATGCTCATTATGGAACAATTTACCCTCCAGTATTACACAGATTGGCAGATTGCCTGTTTTTAAGTCATCTTTAAAAAATTATTTATTAGAAAATCTGTAATTTTTTATGTGTATTGTTTGTTTTTTCGGCTTAAGGAATCAGTTTTAGTCAGCAATTTTTATCAAAATTGATCCTATCTTTCAAAAATGTTATGCATTCTCCATTTTTTATTCTATGTATTTTAGGATGGTGTAATAAATGATGCTATCTGTGATATCTAATTTATTTCTTACACATTTTTTAATAGTGTATTTTTAGGATCTCATAATTAATAATGATATCTGTGATATCTTAAGTATCAAAATGGTCTGTGATATACATGCATAGTATTTAATATATTTATTTAAATTATGTTGGTCATTTTATTGATGTAATTTTGTTTAATATTTAAGTGCCACTCTATGTCATGCCACCAGCTCAAAGGACCACAATGGAAATATGGGTTTACCCATTTTTGTGTTATCCTTGGTGTTGGTATGTATGTAATGGTATATTTATTTTCATGTATGTTATATTTTATATTTTGTACATGTTGTAAATGCCCTTGTATGCATTCCTTGCCGAAATAAATCTATCTATCTATCTAACATTTGACATACAAAATGTCCAATAACATACCGGCAATAACATTATATATATGTTAATTTTTGTGCATGTTTATACCGAAATTATAGCCGACATCGGCAGTTAGGGAAATTTAGTGACACACCTATACACATCAAACATGCATGATAGTTCTTTTTTCATATGATATTCCCCTGGTTGCTTACCGGTGTATTGGTGCAGTTGATAACCCCGCCGGGACTACAGTAGGGTGCTAATACACACGTGTATCGTGTTCAATACAATCGTCTTAATTTTAATACAAATAATGAACATTTGACATACAAAATGTCCAATAACATATCGGCATTAACATTATATATATGTTAATTTCTTTGCATGTTTATACCGAAATTATAGCCGACATCGGCAGTTAGGGAAATTTTGTGACACACTTTAACAAATCAAACATGCATGATAGTTCTTTTTTCATATGATATTCTCCTGGTTGCTTACCGGTGTATTGGTGCAGTTGATAACCCCGCCGGGACTACAGTAGGGTGCTAATACACACGTGTATCGTGTTCAATACCCGATCCATGCTACAACGTTTAAGAACGGGAATTTCGGTAATTCTACCTTTTTAAGCTTGCGCACCTCTAATGGGCACATATCCAAATATAATTTAATTAATTATTTTCCTAATCAGCATCATTTCACTAAACTACATGCAAATTTGTAGGTAGCTTTCCATGCTTAAAAAAAAAGAAACCGATTTTTTCAAAACCACCCTCACGCTCGGCTTTTGTCCAGTTTATTTTCACCCCTGGGGTATATAAAAGTTCCATAATTCATTCAAATTTCCAAATATGGGCATGCAGTTGGTGTGTACAGATGCAGTAAAGGTGTTTAAAGTTTCAACAAGATGAAATAAGTATTCTTTTACAGACATTTATTTTTTACAAATTTTAATCTATGGAATAGCGCCATGAAATGTAAGTGATTTCAGCCAAGTAAAAATTGGGTCGGTTAAAAACAAAGTGTCATAAAATTCAAAATAGTATCATTTAAGTTATATTTTAAATTAAGTTTTTATAGAAACACTATATACAGCAAAAATACCAAAAAATAGACAGATTTACCGTTTACTTTTTGAAATAAAAATAAAAATGCAACATGCATCATTCGTATTTTCAGCAGTAAATTAATCAATTTAGCCATAACGTTGTTTTAATTTTAAAATTGAAGGATGTGCATACAATTTTCAACATTTTTAACAATAAACATAGCTTATGTGCTATATTAAATCAAATTACGTTAGAAAAGAAATAAAACGCGTCGCAAAAAGTATGCGATGTCGGCAGGAATCGAACCTGCGCGGGAAAATCCCAAAAGATTTCAATTTCATCGCCTTACCCACTCGGCCACGACAACTTTACATCTGTGTAACCTTAAATTAGATATATATAAGTAAACAGGTAAAAAGGCTCGCTCGATCTTTGAAGAAATCGCGAAATCGTATTTTTCAGATGATAATTGGATCAAAGTCAATATTTATAGTGAAAATAATGTAATCTAAATGAATAAGTTAAACATATATCAAAATTCGAAGTTTGAAAAAAATAAAATGCATCTCTCGGAAATAAGCGATCATTGAAGATCGGCAATGGCTTATGTATGAAGTGAAAGGACAGTTGAAAGTTTCCATTTTGCACGTTAATGATTCTGATAATATGGTGACAAAGGCAGCAGTCCTATGCAGTATTGTGTTTGACCGGAGAGTAGCGTGATCTGTGTCGGTGTTGGGCGCTCTGAGGGCGCAATCCGGCTACATAGGTACATAGAAACCTCTTGTGGCTATAGTCCATGGATCGGGTTCGTCAGACAGGGAACATGTAAATTTTTATATGTATGTTTTATATCTTAATTACCTAAACGTATATTTATCCTGGTTACTTATTTACTGAGGTATGAGTTAGTCGCAATGATTGTAGATACGTTGTACTATATTTAGTAAGTATTTGGAGGACGAGTGGCACAGGCACGCGCTTTATTATCACTTATGCAAGGAACGCGTTTTGTTTATATACGTATTTATGATATTCCGATAGGCTTAAGGGAGGTAACTTATTCAAGTAAAACGCGATATTTTTTGCAATGCCTTTTTATAACTCTTGTTTAATAAATTACATACGAATATACAGCTAAATTTAAGATGATTTTTACCAGAAAAAAAATTCGGAGAAAGATATATTGAGATTTTGATATTCCATAGAATGCGAGTCTCCATATATATTTTCTATTGCAGAGGAGGTTATTTAAAATTTTTAAAGTCTCCGCATTTGTCTTTGTTGTATCTATTTACGTTTATTTTCAAGCTTATGGCGATTAAAAAATTAATTATTAGTAGTATATGCTCACATGGATATTGGTACGGATATATCGTGTTCATATAACTGTTACTACATCCATTTCATTCATCATTCAGGTCGGGCTACACAAATCTCGTGAAGAGGCCAGTAGGACCTGTAAACAAACTCTCATACACACACTCTTCACTCATCGTGGCGCTCTCGCATGTCTGAGGCGATATATAAGATCGATGTCATATATAATACTGTATTCGCTGGTATTTTCGGTTGATATGTTTGATTGCTTAGGACGCAATGAATATAGTGTATTTATATTTAATCGAAGTGAGCTCATTGTTGTTTCTGGCGGTATTCAATTTCTGGTAATAGTTTCGCGATTAAAGACGTCGGTTCTCGGTTAGGTGTGGAATGTTCTTATTTGTTAATGTGCCAAGTGCTTAAAGGCGGTTTATCGCACTTTATGAGTCGGCGTTTCAAGAGAATGGGTAATAAATGCAAATCAGTAGGTGCTTAGAAGACTTAAGTACGGCAAGAACCACAACTCACTCTGCTAGGAACGATTACCACTGCCTGTCTGCAGCAGACGACAAATGATTCTGCTCTAGCAGTGAATGTATATACCAGCTTGTAAACGCCATTGGCCAGTCTAGTGTTTATCATTAAAATATGCACATATTGGCTGCTTTCATTGAAAACGAGGCTTAATGCACGTCAAATAAGATTAGCCTGTGCACAATGATAAGCATCTGCAATGCGAACAAGCTAATCAAGGACGACAACAGCGAACAACTAAAGTGCCTTCAGCGCTTTGATTTATAATATACATTATGTCCTATGTTATATGGCGTATAGCTACTAATATATGTGTGTATAAAATATGTTAACCGTCTTTATTTTTTAAATAAATGAAATCATACTGAAACTCTACGAATTGAGGATTTACATGTTTTTATGAGCTGTCAAAGATTATTACAAACAACAATTATTATCTTTTTTAATGCAGACACTTTAAAAGACTGTGGGTGCGGACCCAGGATCCTGCGATAAATCAAACGGAAAGGTACTTTAGGTACTTAAGCTACGTTGAAGAAACTCGGACATTGTTGACGCCCTGTCTTCAATAAATACTGTTTTTGAGTGAGGTTAAACTTACAAATGTATTTGTTAGCCAATTGACGTGTATCGTGGTATTTTGAAATTATTTTTAAAATAACTGGGCTAAGCATTGGTTTCGGTAGAAAAGTACTGCAACAATTTCGCTAGATTTGAACACATTTTAACACTCCGCATTATGATATTTTGATTCAATTTTTCATATTTATACCAAGTGAGTTTTCATTTGACCGCCTTGCGGATACAGATCCATTAGCATGTGCTTGTGTATTATAATAACAATTAATGAGTTAATTTACTACTTACAGTATCGTTATTTTCATCAACATCATCGTTATCAACGTTATCATGATCATCATCATCAACATAATCATCATCTCATCATTATCATCATCATCATCATTATCATCATCATCATCATCATCATCATCATCATCATCATCATCATCATCATCATCATCATCATCATCATCATCATCATCATCATCATCATCATCATCATCATCATCGTCATCATCATCGTCATCATCATCATCATCATCATCATCATCATCATCATCATCGTCGTCGTCGTCGTCGTCGTCGTCGCCGTCGTCGTCGTCGTCGTCGTCGCCCTCGTCCTCGTCCTGCTCATCCGCCTCCACCGCATCATCAGCAGCAGCATCGTCATCAGCAACAGCAGCAGCATTATCGTCACTATCACCAACAACATCGTTATGGTCGTCATCGTCGTGATCATCATCATCGGTGTCATCATCATCATCATCATAGTCATTGTTATCGTCGTTGTTCTCCTCCTCGTCGTCGTCATCGTCATCATCGTCGTCATCGTCATTCTCATCATGAACAATTTCAACAACCGCAAAACCTATCGCTCAGCTCATTTTTGCAGTGAATTCGGATGTTTATATCAAATCTTTTTGATTAATAGAGTTTGCTGCTTAATGTATTAATAACTAAATAATAATGTTGATAATATTGAAAATAAATGGTTTCAATTTTATTTATCCGTTTAAGATGCAGTATTTGACCAAGTCAATTTGTCGCTAAAAGTAGTCATTACACATTCAATCCAAAAAGCGTTACGAGTTGCTATTGAAACTATAATCGCATTCCGATAAAAATGGTGTCTGTATTAGGGCCTGTTTAATTTCTACGCTTAATTGCAATTCATAAAAATATTTTTAAGGGTACCGGTATATCTAGACACACTCTGTTATCCAAACAATCCTTGTGATCATAAACAAATAAACAATGAAATATAAATAAAATTAGATGATAAAAAATGGTATCTTCCTTTTTGCTGTTGCTAGTTATCAACAGAGTAGCAAAACTTTTAAATATAAATTATATTCAATTCATAGCACGCTTAAAGATTTGAAGTTTATTTATTCAACATACGGAAAATAAACGCGCGCCACCTGATGTCATAATTTAGTAACTTGCATTCTGCTTACCGCCTGTTGCTAACTGCCGTTGTTAAAGACGCTTAGTGGCAAAACCGATTATGACTGGTTTCAGGAATAATGAACACACAAACATTGGATAGTCACCAAGCATGTTGAAACAATCATCAAGTATAACCGATAGAGAACAAGCATGTTGGAACTGTCATGAAGCATGTTAGAATAAACATCACGCATAATGTAAATATTATTCATGAATGATGTAATGTTGCAGCAATCATCAAGTACTAGCGCGTTTTCGTAATCGTACGAACGCATTGTCGTCATCGTATTGTCACACTGTCGTCATCGTACTTTCGCGTTCTCGCATTCTCGCCCTCTGGATTTTAATGAGTAACCACGGTGGCCCTAACGGTAGTTTGTACAGTAAAGTGCGTAAAATTTGGTTTGGAATAACAATTTTTATGCCGAAAACAGATGTTGAAAACCCGACTTTGTTTTATAAGTAGTAGTCTAAATATACAATGAGTTTTCCGAGCATTAAATAAACATATTAAAATAAAATTCATGTTCGTATCAGTTGAAGTTCTTGTTAATAGTAGAAGCAAAGAACACAATAAAACGCTGATTGGGCTTACTAATTTGAGGCAAGAAAAAACACATCGCGCTATTATATATAACATATAACGCGCATCCGCAAAGTTCGAGCGCCCGTCTCGGTGCCGTCGTTTCCGGTGAAAGTTTCGCACAGGAGCTACCGAGTTTGGATATGAGACCACGAATCATGGCTTGACTTTATATATCAGTCAGCGTAGTACCTGACCAGACTGCGCGGTTGGACAAGCTAGGATGGACCAACTTCGGCCGCATATGACATAAGACCCATTTTCGCATGACGCGGGTCATCTGACCTTTATAATGTGTATATAGCTTTGAATGGAATTTGCACATAGTTTTTGGCATGGACTTATTGTTATGTTAATGTGTTGCACGCTTTCAAAAGCAGAGGGCATATATAAGATCAATTATACTACGGAGTTCATTTTCTGTTGCAAAATGAAATGCAATAAAGATTGTTACTCAGCGGTGTGTACAGTATGACAGCGTTGTTTGTCTGCGATGCATTTATACTGGTTCTAAGCTGGCATACTCACCAATTGGACTCAACCATCTGCTCTAACAAGAAATGATAAGTTCTACTAGCATAAACCTTTAGTTGTAACTCATTTTAAAAATATTCATGTTATTTATATTATTCAATTTATTATTCAAAATTATAATTATTATTTCCTTTATTGTTGTTTTTCGCATTAAGAAACTTATTCGGCTTACGAAACTGAAAAATTCCATTGGAAAAAAATCCCATGGGAGAAAAAAATCCCATGGGAGAAAAAAATCCCATGGGATTTAAAAATCCCATGGAATTTTTTTTTTAAACACGACTAAACGCATTAAAATATCGTAGTTGTTCATCATTTCATAAAATATGATGTTTCTGAAAGTTTCATGAATAAATCTCTCAAAATAAGAAAAAAATTCCATGGGATTTTTTTCTCCCATTTTAAAATGGGATTTTTTTATTACTAAATATTTTTATATATAATTGGCATAAAACCAATATACAGTCCTTAAATAACGTTAAAATACTTGCAAACGCAAATAAAACACGTTCTTTAAAATGTTCAAAATCCCATTGGATTTTTCTCCCATTTGCAAATTATGGGAGAAAAAAAATCCCATGGGAGAAAAAAAATCCCATGGGAAAATCGAAAATCCCATGGGAAAATGCAAAATCCCATGGGACCCCAACTTTGCTTATAAATTTCATAGTGAAGAAAACGCGTTTTTTGAGTGAAAATAACCAATTATTAATCAACGATAAGACTTTTATCGCATACTATGTCTCAAAGTAGCAAATCTTTAAGAAAAAGGGTTCTTAAGTTTGCGAAATTTCGGTTTCGCAAAGTTTTTCCGGTGGCCGTTACAAGTAGTAATCAAACGCAAATATAATTACCTGACTGCACCACATATTTAAGGGATATATGAAAGAAACTATAAATTAAATTAGATATGCTCGTTAGAAACAAAAAATCCAACTGAGAAAAACAAATATACAGGTCATATACGATCATAAACAGAATGGAAAGATCAAAATGCACACTCGAAAAATGAAAATAACTCAACAAAGAAAATCAAAATGGTACAAAAAATAAATCGGATCAGAATAGACCGCTCCCAACACCAAATAGTCGTTACTTTACATATATGTACCAAGAGAAAAGAGTTGTAACAAAAAAGAAAACAAACTACGAAAAACCTAAAAGTCATGTCGAACGGCGGAGCAGAATAATGCAAACAATATTTTTCCAATTGAAGATCTATAAGCATTATTGACCGATCTCAACAAGGACTTTTTAGAAGAATGTATGCGCATAGCAACTTATTGAAATGTGTATTATTTTAATCCCTGAGTTTGATTGCTCGTGCGATTACTCATAACAAGACACGAATTACTGAACGACAGACCGAATGTACATAGTAACAAATCGCACTCGCACTTCTTTGCAAAGTGTGCATTACAAAGTAGGACAGATAAAAAATAAATAAATATGCAACACATAAAAGTGAAGAATGTCGACAGAGCAAAGAAATAATAAAGGGCACTCGAATAATTTAAAGGACGGGCCAATCAATGAATACCCAATAATGGAAAAAAATAGAAAAAAGATGATACAAATATAAAAATAGAACCTATCAGTGCATACCAATGTAAAATCGATTGACGCATAAAATGAAGGTTCCATAAAAAAAACCTGCAAAGAGACTGAAAGGACATAGGATGACACAATAAATTAAATCATGACAACACACAAATAGTTGTTTGACATGGATGGTAGACATTGATTTTCTGCTCAGAATTTAAACAGCGCGTTATTTTATTCAAATTGCTTCTTTTAGAGTCATACGATGCTGACCTTTATTGATATGTCTGTGTTTACTCCAATAATGGACTAAGTTTAAACCTCTATTTGAGTCTTAACGAACAAATATTCGCTAAATGACATTTGAATATGGTTTACAGTTTTGAAAAATTTTAATTTTAAATTCGAAAACAAGCTACCGATGTACAGTAAGAATATTCGTGATACATGTGATAATCATTTTCATTGTGATGCATATCTTCATTTTTGATCATAAACCTGAAATTAAATAATAGTTCCGAAGCAGTAGTTTTATTGGAACAATGTGATTGACACGTTCGAAGTATCCTCAACGGGTATCCTAAACGGGTCTATTTGTTAACAGATGTTGGCGTCATTGATGACAACAGATTGTGTCCTCACTTGCGATATGTATACCATTAATAGACCTATGTGTTTTAAAAGCAATAGTTTTAAAAGACGGCTTCATTCACTTCCAAATCAAAACATTTTCGTAAATGAGATTTCATTAAGATTATAGTTTTGATTTTCAGTCTGCTATATCAAAATGAAATTAGTTTAAATGCTAATGTGTACGTCGGGATACTGTTCAACTGGCGTTTTGAAGGTGGCTCTGGATGCTTAAGATCGCATTGGATGTCCAAAAGTTGTTTAAAGAAGGCGGGAATGGCCTTGGGAACCCTAGCCTAATATTTTGGAATAATGTGTAGCATGATTTTGCTTTTATGACAATTTGATTTGGCAACAGGTAGCCTAGTTTATACATTTCACTCAACGAAAGGATCATTCTCTGACTTGACAAGCATTTGTAAAATTCGTTATAATCAGAACAGTGTCATGTGATATGCATTGTTTTCTCTTCCGAATAGTACAAGTGTATCACACTCTTTTATGTAAAGTTCACCTTTCATATCTACGTGTCCCTCTTTAAGTTCCGATCCATGTGTATTAAATAATTGATAAAATGTTCAGTTTACAATTTAAGTTTCAGTATTTGGCGAAGTGTCAACCTGTTTTACTTGTACTGCTTTTAGCCAAAATTCAGAGCGCAAACACACATAACTCACTTATTATTCATACTATCTCAACCTTTCGGAAGAGCCTTTTTACAGGAACAGTACAATTTGTATATTAAGCACATTGACCATTACCATTTGCAGATAAAATACAGATTTTACGCCTTTAAGTTATCTCGTCCATGGGCACATTTATAGTTGACAATATAGATAATCAGCACAATTAGTTAACACTTGACCACTTAGATACGTATTTTCACACATTTGCAATCCCTTAGAAAGATAAATATTATTAATTCTTACTAGATTCAAGTTTTACAGGCTTCATTTCCAAGCCTTAGATACTGATGAGCAGCAAACAGCATAAAACCTTTAACAGACTGCGAGTTTCTCGCAGACTGTTCTGGTTTTATGCTGTTCGCACATAGCCATTTTTACGTTGCTTCTAAGTGGGAAAGGGTTAACCTATCATTCTAACCAAACCGGTTCGGCTTTCTATTTATTCAATGTAAACACACTTTCGAAAGCTCAAATACGTGCCCCTTACCTTTTTACAGAATATAACATTTGTCATACAGTTTATATAGGCAATATGAAGTTAAATTAATACAGTTTAGTTAAGATAATGCCCTTTTTCGCAACATATTTCAGTCAATAAAAAGCTTGTGTCCGTTCCACAATTCTAAAACAACATGAGCCTATCTTCCCGAAATGAACTATTTTTATTTACTTTGATTTTAAAAAACTAGTATAAAAATCAATTTTAAAAGACATGACACGCAATATTTAAATATTCAATGTGTTCACAAAGACACATTTTACGTAGCTTCTAACCACTTATTAATTATAAACCACTTATAAATTATAAATAAAAAACAACCTAACGTCATCTAACGCGTACAAAAACAGGTCAACATCCGTTACATTAACGCTTACGGTCGGAGACCGTTAA
Organism: Dreissena polymorpha; assembly: GCF_020536995.1. Taxonomy (NCBI): domain Eukaryota; kingdom Metazoa; phylum Mollusca; class Bivalvia; order Myida; family Dreissenidae; genus Dreissena; species Dreissena polymorpha. Next base: position 32,425,603 of record NC_068363.1, read on the forward strand.
ACGACAGCCTTTCTGCTATATTTTGTCAATATCCTAAAAATTAGGCATAAATAACATGATGTTATCAACAAACAAATTAATTGTAAAATAATTACGTCGGTCGCAACTTTTATGACAGGTTTCTAAGGTGTAACGGAGAAACAAAACAACACATGTTACCAAACTGAATTAATCATTGTAAAAATAAAATATATATTTGACGCCGGCATGGTTTCTGCCATGTCAGCGGACGTGTAAGTGTATGCGGATGTTTGCATATATGTATTTGTTTAATTGTATCAATCCAGTAGGTGAGAAAAAACAATAAAATTAAAATAGAAATCAAATATTTGAACAGGTTTTTTTTCGCGATGAACGCAAATGCTTTTAGTGTGAGTTGATTTATTGTAATGTGTGTTTTTCTGATTAATTCAGATCTTATAAATGGGCCGTTTTTGTATCGAACATACCGATGGTTGACTCAATCGTTTATAATTTGATGTTTAATGATATTGTGTGATGTGTATTGTCGTGAATCGAATAATGCTTATCGTTTGTAACAATTTGTCACATGATAACAGTATACAGGTATAAGTTTCCTGGCCGTGCATAGTACACAATGTCAAAATGCCCTGTAACAGACGTTTCATTCTCTAAAAAAATACAAGCACTTTGGGATACCTCGGGATTTGTGGACACTTCAACTCAATATAATGTATTATTTAATATTAAGTTCAACACAATAGCAATATAACAAGTTTTAACTTACGTGTATTATTGAGTTTATTGTTTATATGTTTTAAAGCCGGATAAAAAAACGCGAAGATAACAAAAAAATACTTGAAAATGCTAGCTTGTTTAGGATTAACGATATGGGAATGTGTATTATGATCGTCCCCGTTTTTTGTATGTCGTTTGATTAAGCCTAAATGTGTAAAACCGTTTGCCAAAATAAATAATTAATTGGTTGTAGTGTTCTTCGTTGTATAAGTACATGCTACTTCATTTTTCATTCTAATTATTAATTTAGCTTTTGCGATTTATAAAACGAATACCCATTTTAAGTGTTCGAGTACAACGACAATATGTTCATTTTTTGCAACAAATTTATGGACGCTGACGGCTGAATCATCATGTTTTGTCATCCATAAATTAACCGTACACAATACTGTTCTTGCGCATTTAAACATTGAAATTCGTTACAAACATCTTTATTAAAACATGTCCCGTTTTACACGGTATGCCGTATGCTGGTGTTTATGCTTCTAAACAATAAAAAATAGAAACACATATTATTAAGCTGACAATCCCTGTTAAATCGACTGCTATGAATGCACCTGATCGCTGAAAGAACTGACAATAAATTTGAATACGAATGTACCATCAAATGGCATCTTGAAATAACAGTAAACCAATAGTACCTGTTGGTTTTTATTGTACTTAGTTTCATGATCACATCGGCGTTGTTATCTCGGATGAACTGCAAACACATTATAAAATACCGACATTTGTGTAGTAATGTATTAAAAAGTATCAAAAAATACCACCCCTTGAACAGGAATACGATTTACAAACTTAAAACATTTTTATTTGCTATGAAAATGCTATAAGGTATAAATTGTCAGGATACATTGTACACAAGTGCATGTAAACTAAAGTTGTGAAAAAGTTTTTATAATGGTTATGCTATCACGATTCGAGACTGGTGCTAAATTGTAATTTACTGGCCAGCTCTATCGACACACTAGTTTATTATAAGTCGAAGAAACAGACCAGATATGTGTTAAGTTCAACATAATACATTCACGGTACATCACCTCACATGATTATTATTACATTCTCATGTTTGTATCGTTTCGACATGTTGCGTTATTTGCTATTAAACTAATATTTGAAAAAACTAGCAATGAAGAGGTAAATTTATATTTAACGCTACTTAGTTGCGATACAATGTTCTATGCGTCAACTTATATTTTTGTAACTGTATAATATGTTGCTGGGTTCTAAACTCATAGCATCATAACGTGATTTAGCTCACACGTGTATTTACTTCATGTCGTCATGAGGCAGAATGTTATAACTGTGTGACTCTTGTTAGTATTAAACCACTGAGTATTTAAATTGTTCATCAAATACTTAGTTTCACGAGCTGACGTTATCCTTCAAATTTCAATTAGTAGATGTTAAAGCTTATTTACACGAATGCATTTTCTGATCGATTTGTGTTAGTTTTAGGCTGCCTTCTCACGGATTAAAGCCATATGCATAAACCGTTCCATTTCGCTGATCTGAGCTTAAAATTGGTTAAACTCTGTATTAAATGAGTTACCATGTATTGTAAAGGAAATCGCCAGCTGGCTTTAAAACAGAATAAATGTTAAACACTTGACTAAATCATATTTTAACTAATTTTTCACGTATATAGGCCTGTCCCTTGTAGATGATATAATACATGCAAATTCGTGATGTACGTTTACATATTTATTTTCTTCGCAATGTGTGACTCAAATACATTATATTAAATTGCTCCTTGGACGACTTTAACACATGTTTCCGTCAGGAAAACGACATCGTTATCCCGAAATGATTAAAATGCGTTTTTCCCGTGGGTATGGCATATGTTACTATACATTCATCATTGATTGTCTAATTACTAACAATTCACCATTGTTTGTAGTGACTGATTACCTAATAAGTAACAATAAACCATTATTTTTTGTAAAAAGCCTTTGGTATTAAAACATATTTTGCGCATGCCCTAGCGAGTTTGACGATAAGTCTTCGTCAGGTGCATTGACAGATGTCAGTTCACGCTGTGTCCGTGTCCGAATGCTTAATTGAATAATGCAGTGCGGCAACAGCTTTGGAAAGCTCGGCTAATTTTAAAACATGTGTGTTATAGACTGGATTCGGGCTGTATAATATATCACGAAATGCGTGAAAAATTAATAGTGCCAAAAGATGTTAAGTCTTGGTTTATTACCTATAAACATTCATTACAATAATAATACAACAAAGTTTTTGCCTTTATGGAGTCACCATATGAGGCTAAGAAAAATAAAACAAAACATAGTGTTTGTATAATTGTTTTCTACTTAACTGCATGATTTTTCCTGTATCAACAACTTCTATTGATGCGTTGTTTCTTGTTCTTCTAATACATTACATTTTGCATCCCTTGACAATGTCAGGAATGTTTCTTTAGGTGGCTATGCACACCTATCGGAATTGGTAGTCACTGGCGTATCTCGGGCATGTAAAGGCGAATTCAAAGGCCGGCAGCGGCTGTATGCCCTTTCTCCGTTTTCGTCATTTGCGAGCTGGCGGGAATTCTCATCTCCCACATGAAGTCAAACATGCAAAGCACGTCTATACTGTCATCTGTCCTGGGAAAGCGCTTCCCTCGGGCAAGGATATGTGCAATGGTGTTTAGGTCGCGCTTGCAGATGGACTTGTCGTGGAGATGTGGAAGACAGGTTGATCTTTTGCCTGAGGCAAGCTTTCTATACAGGACGCCTTTGGTGATTCGACCGTTGTCTATCCAACATACATGGCCCAGCCAACTAAGGCGACGCAAAAGAAGCAAAGTGGTCATGACGGGGTTGGCTGTAATTTCCAGCACATCGTTATTATTTATGCGGTCGGTCCATGAGCTACCTATTACGCGTCAGAAGCAGCGCATATAGAAGGCGCTTAAAATTTTGTCCTCGGATGCGTACGAGGTCCAGGCTTCGCTGTTATACAGCAATCTTTAACATGCAGTTCTGGTACACAAATACATTGGTGCGTTTTTTTCTATCATGTTGTCGTTCTCTTTGGCAGCTTGAACTGGGTTATTGGGGAATTGACAACCATTTGATTTTTATCTGCTTCCAGAGAAGGGTCGTAAGTGATGGTAGATCCAAGGAATGTGCACTGACTTTCGAGCTCTAAATCATAGTCGTTGATGTTGATGTGGGGTGGTGCAGCATGCTCATGAGTCATCACCTGTGTTATTGTTAGGCAGGTTGTCAGGCTAAACTCGTCACATGCCTTTGTAAATAGATTCAACAGCCTATTTAGCTCTGTTACGGTGACCAGAGCAGCAGCATCTGCAAATAGCATTTCCCTGATCATCACCTCCCTTACTTTGATCTTTGCATTAAGTCGAGCCATGTCATTGGACCAAGTGTAGAGATAGACACCCTTGGTGGATTTTGTAAAGGCACGCTGCGGTAAGACAGCGAAGAGGAAGCCAAATAGAGCGGGAGCGACGGGGCAGCCCTGTTCGACGCAGCTGCGGATGTCAAAAGAATGTGACGACGAGCCTTAATTCTGTTCAGTGCCTTTCATATCATCGTAAAGCGGCTTGATCGCGCTCAGGAGCCTCGATAGGAAGCCAATCTTTTCGTCAGGACGGCGAAATTTCCATCCCAGCCTAAGGTCAAAAGCTAAAGCCAGGTACATTACGGTCATATAAAGATGCTTGTGTTTTTACTGCACTTTTCCTGCAGTTTCCTGATCTAGAAGAGCATATCTATGGCTGATATCTGTGAGCCGATCTAGCACTGGTACTATTGGTAAACTCAATCAGCAAGCTTATGTAGTCTGTTCAGTACGACACCTGCAAAGACTTAAGTTTCAGAACTCCGGAAGGATACTACTATGTAATTGTTGCAGTCTTTGTTGTCGCCATTGTTCTAGTACAGAGTGATCTTTTATGTCGTGATTCTTCTTCCCAACACTGACAGAGGGGGTTTTGCAGATCACTGTTTCCACATGTGATGACCTGTGGCAGTATGCAATCTTTTCCTAAAGCATTTCCTTAAGGTCGGATCACGATTGCCTTCTTTTAATTGTAATGACGACAACATCTGAAACTCGGTTCTGCTTGGGGTATAATTCGAAATAGTGTTCCACTCGTAGCGTCATCTGCTACCTCGTGTCAGTGGTGCTGTGATGTGTATGGGTCGGCCTATTATTTGCTTGATGCCCACATATATTCCCCTTTTATTTCCAGTATCGAAATATAGCTTGATGCTAAAGCAGATCTAAAACCTATAGTAATTTGCGAAACGCCTTGTTAGTCTCACTGTACTCTTCTTAAGTCGATCTGTATGTGGGGTGGTTTAGTTGGTTGTCAGGCGAAACTCATTGCATGTCTTTCAAATAGATTCAACAGCCTAGCTATATTAATGTTACTATAACAGCGTCAGCTGCAAATAACATGTGCCTTATCATCAACTGCCTTACTTGATCTCTCGGAGCGGAACCCACACTGTGATTTTTGATAAACACTATCAGCAAACTGTTGTATTCTGTTCAGGACCACACGTGCAAATATGTTACTTTCAGAACTCCGAAAAGATTCCATTATGCTGTTGTATCAGTCGTTTATGTCACCCTTGTTCTAGTACAGAGTGATAATGCATTTCGTGAGTTACCGAGCTTTCTTCCCAGCACTGACATAGGAGGTTGTTTCAATTTTCTTAAAGCACATTGTTTCTACATGTGATGACCTGTGGCAGTATGATATCGATTGTCACATTTTGCTTGTAGTGTGGACAACATCTGTGACTTGGAGTATAATTCGGAGTAGTGTTCCATCCGTAGCACCATCTGCTACATCGTGTCAGTTGAGCTGCGATCTCTATGGTTCCATTGCTTTATTGATGCCGTCATAGTTGCCCCTTATATTTCCAGCATACACATAAAGCTTGATACTATTGCAGAGCTAAAGCCTACACTCATTTGCGCAACTCATTGCTAGTCTCTGCACTGTACTATTGGCAGATCTGCACGCTTGCACGTTCCTTTAACTCGGGATCGCTTGTTTTTCTACAATTTTCGACCACTGGGTTGAGTGTGGAGGAGTATGTCTCAAACAAGTCGCTGTATTTTGTCTGCTTGTGTCAAAAGAATTTCATGGAAGAGCTGTATTATGTGTCTCCGAAGGGACACCATCGCTCCATGGCCATGCCAAATAGTTTCTAGCTTGCAATAGCCTCATCTTCCAGCAGGCAATCAGTGTCGCAGTCAGCGCTGTGAAAGGTGCGGGTAAAGAGGACACATTTTAAGGTCAGGTCAGATAAATCAGACTACTGCTACTAGTATCGGCGGCTAAACCGGTTTCCCAACTATAGTGCCACAAACAATCGGACTATTTGGTGAGGAGGGTTACCTTTATTATCCAGCAGTACGAATAATAACAGCTGAAAGGGCGGATACAAATATAAGACTGTCAACGGCCAATATAGGAACACTGGGCACGTGGCATACCTGTACGGGAAAGTAAGACAACCCGCTTTACCCTATGTCCAGGGTTGCATCTTAAACAAGAAACCCGTCAGTCTCCAAGCCCAGGAAACTGCCCTGCTGCCTTGCAGTTCGGGTTTTGGTTCGTCAAATGCTGAGGGAGTCAACCCTTACTTAACATAAGGATCAGGAGTCCATGAGGTGGTCTGACCGTGCCAAAATTTATCGACCTTTCTTACCTGGAGTAGCGGGTTTTCTGCAAGAGAAGCAGCCGACCAATAATATCATATTGAACAAACTTGCTCTCCGAAGAGGTAACACCAGCGACGCTGTTAAGCGTCGGAAAGCAGCGGGTACCGGTTATAAGCCATCATCTCTATTGACATGGAACTTTGCGCCAAGGTCTGCTTCCGACAGTTTGAGAGATCACCATGTCTTATAAGACAGCTACCAACCGCAACCAGCTGGGAAGCGCTCCGCCAGTCAGATGATGTCTCGCTACAGTTCGCCTGCCTTACTGGGTGCATTTAGGCTCAGGGTTCTACCACACTTGGCAAACGGACTTCACCAGGTAATTATAATAATAGCAAATATCCTGCACTTTGCACCTTGATTGTAAACACACAGTCTCTGGGGTTATCGGATGCTCTCCAGACCATCAGTAATGCATGGAAGAACTCAGTTATCTACAATGATATTTTGAGACTCTTTGTCGAAATTGCTACACTGCTAGGCAAGTGGTCTGCTGATTCTGGAACCCTTGAAGAAATGACTTAATATTAGTCCTTATGGAAATTAATAGTGTGGGTGTCACAAGAGGTTGTTGCGTTGGTTTCGTTGTCCAAAATCTTCTGATGAGGAAGATAGAAATACGCCACAAGAAATTGATAGATTGGTATATCTCCGCCTCCACACAACCTCTGAGTCAGTCTACCTGATCAATATATATGCTAAACAATCAGCGCCACGAAGTATTTTAAGAACGACTTATGCAGCCAGTAAGACTCGCTAATCAACAGGATCCCACAGGAAGAGCACCTAGTAGTTCTGGGTCACTTAAATGCCAGAGTAAGCGCATACTTCAACTCTTGACCCCCCTGTCTTGGAAAATTCGGTGTTTGAAAGATAAATGAGAGTAGGCAGCGCCTCGTGGAGCTGTGCTCATACAATGACCTCAGCTAATCAACACCTTCCAAACAAAACCAAAGCATAACGTATTATCGTGACATAGTCGATCGTAACACTGATACCAGCCCGACCTGATCATTACCAGGCGATCTACTTAGTATAAATTAGACAGGCACCAACGTTCACGCTTCTCGGACCCAAGTGCTATATGCCATTAATAAAGTATTGTTAGTTGATATACATTGTATTTACCAACGCGAAGCACAGCGATGAATATATAGATATTGGCGCTGAGTTAAACTTTAAGAACTAACTGTTAGATATATAATGTTTGATGTGTGCGTAATTTGATTTGACAATTTAATACAAAATGTAAAGTATTTGCTGATACAAACAGTCGAACACACGGTATAACGTGTTTGCTGATTATTGTTTATTGTTTAATACAACATTTAGCAACCATTTAACATTATTGTTGACAATATAGATATCAGGTTTAACCCCGTACGCAATTTTTACTAGTTCGTTATGTTAGTACGATATTTGTACTGGTTAATTTGTCTAGTTAATTGATAATTTACAACATGCCACTCAACATGCCACTCTCAGATGAATGCTATTATTACAAAGTGTATCCGCACGATTCCATTAACTTCGCTGGATGCTTTTAATGGTTGTATTATGAACCGAAGGCCTTGTAAAAAAAATAAACGGAGTTCCAGTGTTTTTGTTGTGTATGTGTTTGCTGATGAGGATCAGCAGATGTTCGCTTAAGTTGAAATAAATTCGTTGAGGTAAATGACAGAAGGGTTCCGTCCAATTTAGCTGTGAACATACTATCCTTTACAATTCTATAATCGTCCTATATACATGGAAAAACAACAGAGCCCGTGTGATGTTACAAGTCAACATTATAGCCAATAAAAACATAAAACTCAGTTATCCCGAACAGATTGCTAAACACTGCTACCCGTTGCTCATTGGACCCATTTTAAGTCATTCTACGTCAAACAGCGTTGTGCAAAATCAATTTTTTACACTTATAATATATATAACGATATATGATTATTTGATCGGTGAAAGGTATATATAATTAGAGACCCTTTTCGTTTCGTATGTCAATTATCTCAATTGCATAATTCATTCAACATTAAATTCATCGACATAATACAACAAAACAGACAAACATGTGTTCTCAATTACGAACTCATCTAAATGAATATCATGTTCTCCAACTCATATTAATCTGCAAAAGGGAAATCGTAAATAATGTTTCGTCATTTTTTATTTGAATGACTGTTTAAACACGACACTAAATGCACCACGTTTACATGACATGTAATCTGTTTTCCTAAAGCTAAACGAACATAATTCGAGTATTCATGTTACTGCCATCAACCTGGCCTGCGTACCTTTGCATTCCATAAATTTGTCACCCAAGGCAAGAGCACGCATCGGTGAAACGTGTGAGTTTTCTATAAATACTGTTGAAAACATAACAGGATATCGCATTCAACAGATAACTTATATCAGTGATAGAGGTAAGTGTGTATGTAACTTGTATACATATATTTAATATAAGCGTTCTAATTAAAGTATTAAAGTGTCAGTTAGTTTGAAGTATAACTCAGGCTGTGACAATAACAACATACACAGCTTTTACGAATTAAAATAAACATAAAGTAAATTTAAAAAGTTACCATTACATAAATGTTGAAACACACTATACTGCACAAAAGTGTGTATGTAACTTTGTTTGGAAACATATGTTAGTTAATTTGATTCTTAATATAAGTCATCGCTCTATTTTCAAGTTCATTTTTAAATAATTGCAATATATTATTATATCAGCAGCTAGCCACAACTGTTTGTGTAAATTGAGTTTTCTTATTCCAGGATAAGACGCTCGCAATTCATCATGTATGGAAAACTCTTATTCATCGTGAACGTGGCCGTGTGTGTCATCATCGCCGCTGCAAGTAAGATGATTATGTAGAGTCTTGTTAAATAACGCATGAGCAATGTATAATGATGTCTCTATTTTCCAAATGTATGTGAAGATATGTACTGAGTTGCTATATCGATGATATTTGTATTTTATAATTAATGTATTGCCCGGTGTTGTTTTAGACGTTTAAATAGTATACGGAATACTAATTACTAATCCCTTATACCGCCTCATACTGTCATTTATATGACGTTATTTCACAAATATTGAGTCCGGTATACTTAACTATCCAGTCAGTTTTCAAAATTGATATTTAAAGAGCTTTGACAATTTATATAACACAAACACCTGAAGCAATAAATCCAATCCGTCAAACATAACGTGTCCGCTGACAACAAGACTGTTGGTCGATTATGGGTGCATTTATCTAGTTCTCTTCCCTACTCTAAGAGATTGACACAGATAAGGCCACTGTAGAACTCAAATGCTATACATTGTTTTCGAGCTGGGCTCTTACAATCTTGTCTTTACTATTATAGCAGTGGTAGTCATAGTGGCATAGTTTCAAATCGCGATCATGTGTGTTGAGTGGAGTCCCATGATTTATCGGTACAAAAGTCGTGTACATGTAACTATTCATGAAAGCGTTTACGCATGCATTAACACGATTGATATTGAAACAAGTGATTAATTAGGGACCCCTATAACAAATTTGCCTACAACGCTTCTGCAAGCTCCCAGGAGTCAGGTTTATGTGCGTTTGCTAAATTGTTTCCAACTCGTTGTTGACAGCCGTTATGGGTACACAATCACGTTCTAGTATTATCTTTTGAGATTACCATATTCCTTATACGTCGAATTATTCTACAACAAGATATCATATTCATATACGACAGGAAATGTATTGAAATACAACCTAATATTGAAGACCTGGACGCATCATTTGAACGTCATTTAATTGTTGTTGACTAACACACGCTTGTTAATGATTATGGTCGGTGTTTTGTTTCATTGATAAAATATAGCATATGTGCAGTTTGAAATAAATCCCAGTCACATACACGTGGTTTTAGAGTGATAAGGCATTCAATGCTCCACATTATATATATATATATATATATATATATATTATATATATATATATATATATAATGTGGAA